>NC_053027.1:455706252-455992962 GCF_003073215.2 Triticum urartu
GGTGCCTTGGGGAGGAGGGACTCCTCCCTGGCCGCACCCTTCCTTGGAGGAAGGGCCAAGGCTGCGCCCCCCCTCTCCCTTGGCCCTATATATAGTGGGGAAAAGGAGGAGCAAACCATACCTAAGGCCTGGCGCCTCCCTCTCCCTCCCGTGACACATCTCCCTCCTCCCGCAGCGCTTAGCGAAGCCCTGTTGGAATCCCGCTACTTCCACCACGCCGTCGTGCTGTTGGATCTCCATCAACCTCTCCCTCCTCCTTGCTGGATCAAGGCGTGGGAGACGTCTCCGCTCCGTACGTGTGTTGAACGCGGAGGTGCCGTCCGTTCGGCGCTAGGATCATCGGTGATTTGGATCACGACGAGTACGACTCCATCAACCCCGTTCTCTTGAACGCTTCCGCGCGCGATCTACAAGGGTATGTAGATCCACTCCTCCCTCGTTGCTAGATGACTCCATAGATAGATCTTGGTGACACGTAGGAAAATTTTGAATTTATGCTACGTTCCCCAACAGTGGCATCATGAGCTAGGTCTATGCGTAGTTTCTATGCACGAGCAGAACACAAAGTAGTTGTTGGCGTTGATTTTGTTCAATATGCTTGCCGTTACTAGTCTTATCTTGATTCGGCGGCATCGTGGGATGAAGCGGCCCGGACCGACCTTACACGTACTCTTACGTGAGACTGGTTCCACCGACTGACATGCACTAGTTGCATAAGGTGGCTAGCGGGTGTCTGTCTCTCCCACTTTAGTCGGATCGGATTCGATGAAAAGGGTCCTTATGAAGGGTAAATAGCAATTGGCATATCACGTTGTGGTTTTGCGTAGGTAAGAAACGTTCTTGCTAGAAACCCATAGCAGCCACGTAAAACATGCAAACAACAATTAGAGGACGTCTAACTTCTTTTTGCAGGGTATGCTATGTGATGTGATATGGCCAAAAGGATGTGATGAATGATATATGTGATGTATGAGATTGATCATGTTCTTGTAACAGATGATCATGGAGCCCCAAGATGGAGATCAAAGGAGCTATATGATATTGGCCATATCATGTCACTATTATTTGATTGCATGTGATGTTTATCATGTTTATACATCTTATTTGCTTAGAACGACGGTAGTAAATAAGATGATCCCTCATTAAAATTTCAAGAAGTGTTCTCCCCTAACTGTGCACCGTTGCTACAGTTCGTCGTTTCGAAGCACCACGTGATGATCGGGTGTGATAGATCCTTACGTTCACATACAACGGGTGTAAGACAGTTTTACACATGCAAAACACTTAGGGTTAACTTGACGAGCCTAGCATGTGCATAGACATGGCCTCGGAACACAGAAGACCGAAAGGTCGAGCATGAGTCGTATGGTAGATACGATCAACATGAAGATGTTCACTGATGATGACTAGTCCGTCTCACGTGATGATCGGACACGGCCTAGTTGATCCGGATCATGTAATCACTTAGATGACTAGAGGGATGTCTATCTGAGTGGGAGTTCATAAGATGAACTTAATTATCCTGAACATAGTCAAAAGGTCTTCGCAAATTATGTCGTGGCTCACGTTTCTGTTCTACTGTTTAGATATGTTCCTAGAGAAAATTTAGTTGAAAGTTGATAGTAGCAATTATGCGGACTAGGTCCGTAAACTGAGGATTGTCCTCATTGCTTCATAGAAGGCTTATGTCCTTAATGCACCGCTTAGTGTGCTGAACCTCGAACGTCGTCTGTGGATGTTGCGAACATCTGACATACACATTTTGATAACTACGTGATAATTCAGTTAAACAGTTTAGAATTGAGGCACCAAAGACGGTTTTGAAACGTCGCAAAACATATGAGATGTTTTGAGGGCTGAAATTGGGATTTCAGGCTCGTGCCCACGTCAAAAGGTATAAGACCTCCGACGATTTTCTTAGCCTGCAAACTAAGGAGAAAAGCTCAATTGTTGAGCTTGTGCTCAGATTGTCTGAGTACAACAATCATTTGAATCGAGTGGGAGTTGATCTTCCAGATGAGATAGTGATGTTTCTCTGAAGTCATTACCACCAAGCTGCTAGAGCTTCGTGATGAACTATAATATATCAGGGACATATATGATGATCCTTGAGATATTCGCGATGTTTGACACCACAAAAGTAGAAATCAAGAAGGAGCATCAATTGTTGATGGTTTGTGAAACCACTAGTTTCAAGGAGGGCAAGGGCAAAAGGGACACTTCATGAAACGGCAATTCAGCTGCTGCTCTAGTGAAGAAACCCAAGGTTGAACCCAAACCCGAGACTGAGTGCTTCTGTAATAAGGGGAACAGCCACTGGAGCAAAATTACCCTAGATACTTGGTAGATGAGAAGGCTGGCAAAGTCGATAGTAGTATATTGGATATACATTGTGTTGATGTGTACTTTACTAGTACTCCTAGTAGCACCAGGGTATTAGATACTGGTTCGGTTGCTAAGTGTTAGTAACTCGAAATAAAAGCTACGGAATAAACGGAGACTAGCTAAAGGTGAGCTGACGATATGTGTTGGAAGTGTTTCCAATGTTGATATGATCAAGCATCGCACGCTCCCTCTACCATCGAGTTTGGTGTTTGCGTTGAGCATAGACATGATTGGATTATGTCTATTGCAATACGGTTATTCATTTAAGGAGAATAACGGTTACTCTGTTTATTTGAATAATACCTTCAATGGTCTTGCACCTAAAATGAATGGTTTATTGAATCTCGATCGTAGTGATACACATGTTCATGCCAAAAGATAGTAATGATAGTACCACCTACTTGTGGCACTGCCAGGTAAGTCATATCGGTATAAAACGCATGAAGAAGCTCCATGTTGATGGATCTTTGGGCTCACTCGTTTTTGAAAGGTTTGAGACATGCGAACCATGTCTATTGGTGTATATGCATGAAGAAACTCCATGCAAATGGACCATTTGGACTCACTTGATTTTGAATCACTTGAGACATGCAAATCATACCACATGGGCAAGATGACTGAAAGTCTCGTTTTCAGTAAATTGGAACTAGAAAGCAACTTGTTGGAAATAATACATTTTGATGTGTGCAGTCCAATGAGTGCTGAGGCATGTAGTGGATATCGTTATGTTCTTACTTCACAGATGACTTGAGTAGATGTTGAGTACATTTACTTGATGAATCACGAGTCTGAATTATTGAAAGGTTCAAGTAATTTCAGGGTGAATTTGAAAGATCGTCGTGACAAGAGGATAAAATATCTATGATATGATCATAGAGATGAATAACTGAATTGCGAGTTTGGCACAGAATTGAGACATTGTGGAAATTGTTTCACAACTAATACAGCCTGGAACACCATAGTGTGATGGTGTGTCCGAACATCATAACTGCACCCTATTGGATATGATGCATACCATGATGTCTCTTATCGAATTACCACGATAGTTTATGGGTTAGGCATTAGAGACAACCACATTCACTTTAAATAGGGCACCACGTAATTCCGATGAGATGACACCGTATGAACTATGGTTTAGAGAAACCTAAGCTGTCATTTCTTAAAAGTTTGGGGCTGCGACGCTTATGTGAAAAAGTTTCAGGTTGATAAGCTCGAACCCAAAGCGGATAAATGCATCTTCATAGGACACCCAAAACAGTTGGGTATACCTCCTGTATCAGATCCGAAAGCAATAAGGGATTGTTTCTGGAATCGGGTCCTTTCTCGAGGAAAAGTTTCTCTCGAAAGAATTGAGTGGGAGGATGGTGGAGACTTGATAAGGTTATTAAACCGTCTCTTCAACTAGTGTGTGGCAGGGCACAGGAAGTTGTTCCTGTGGCACCTACACCAATTGAAGTGGAAGCTTATGATAGTGATCATGAAACTTCGGATCAAGTCACTACCAAACCTCGTGGGATGACAAGGATGCGTACTACTTCAGAGTGGTACGTAATCCTGTCTTGGAAGTCATGTTTCTAGACAACAATGAACCTACGAGCTATGGAGAAGCGATGGTGGGCCCGGATTCTGATAAATGGCTCGAGGCCATAAAATCCGAGAGAGGATCCATGTATGAAAACAAAGTGTAGACTTTGACAGAACAGCTCGATGGTCGTGAGGCTGTTGAGTACAGATGGATTTTAAAAGGAAGACGGACAATGATGGTAAATGTCACCATTAAGAAAGCTCGACTTGTCGTTAAGATGTTTTCCGACAAGTTCAAGGAGTTGACTACGATGAGACTTTCTCACTCGTAGCGATGCTAAGAGTCTGTTGGAATTATATTAGCGATTACTGCATTATTTATGAAATCTTGCAGATAGGATGTCAAAACATTGTTTCCTCGACGTTTTTTTGAGGAAAGGTTGTATGTGATACAAACCGGAAGGTTTTGTCAATCCTGAAAGATGCTAATAAGTATGCAAAGCTCCAGCAATCCTTCTAGGGACTGGAGTAAGCATCTCGGAGTTGGAATGTATGCTTTGATGATGATGAAAGATTTTGGGTTTATACAAAGTTTATGAGAAACTTGTATTTCCAAAAAGGTGAGTGGGAGCACTATAGAATTTCTGATGAGTGTATGTTGTTGACATATTGTTGATCAGAAATGACGTAGAATTTCTGGAAAGCATATAGGGTTATTTGGAAAGTATTTTTTCAATGGAAAGCCTAGATTAAGCTACTTGAGCATTGAGCATCAAGATCTATAAGGATAGATCAAAACGCTTAATAGTACTTTCAAATGAGCACATACCTTGACATGATCTTGAAGGTGTTCAAGATGGATCAGTCAAAGAAGGAGTTCTTGCCTGAGTTGTAAGGTATGAAGTTAAGACTTAAAGCTCGACCACGGCAGAATAGAGAGAAAGGACGAAGGTCGTCCCCTATGCTTTTAACGTAGGCTCTACAATATGCTATGCTGTGTACCGCACCTGAAGTGTGCCTTGCCATGAGTTAGTCAAGGGGTACAAGAGTGATCCAAGAATGGATCACAGGACAGCGGTCAAAGTTATCCTTAGTAACTAGTGGACTAAGGAATTTTCTCGACTATGGAGGTGGAAAAAGAGTTCGTCGTAAAGGGTTACGCCGATGCAAACTTTAACACTAATCCAGATTATTCTGAGTAGTAAACTGGATTCGTATAGTAGAACAGTTATTTGGAATAGCTCCAAATAGAACGTGGTAGCTGCATCTAGGAGATGCCATAGAGATTTGCAAAGTACATACGGATCTGAATGTTGCAGACCCGTTGACTAAAACCTCTCTCACAAGCAACATGATCAAACCCAGAACTCATTGAGTGTTAATCACATAGTGATGTGAACTAGATTATTGACTCTAGTAAACTCTTTGGATGTTGGTTACATGGCGATGTGACCTGTGAGTGTTAATCACATGGCGATGTGAACTAGATTATTGACTCTAGTGCAAGTGGGAGACTGTTGGAAATATGCCCTAGAGGCAATAATAAATTGATTATTATTATATTTCCTTGTTCATGATAATCGTTTATTATCCATGCTATAATTGTATTGATAGGAAACTCAGATACATGTGTGGATACATAGACAACACCATGTCCCTAGTAGCCTCTAGTTGACTAGCTCGTTGATCAATAGATGGTTACGGTTTCCTGGACCATGGACATTGGATGTCGTTGATAACGGGATCACATCATTAGGAGAATGATGTGATGGACAAGACCCAATCCTAAGCTTAGCTCAAAGATCGTGTAGTTCGTATGCTAAAGCTTTTCTAATGTCAAGTATCATTTCCTTAGACCATGAGATTGTGCAACTCCCGGATACCGTAGGAATGCTTTGGGTGTGCCAAACGTCACAACGTAACTGGGTGTCTATAAAGGTACACTACAGGTATCTCCTAAAGTGTCTGTTGGGTTGGCACGAATCAAGACTGGGATTTGTCACTCCGTGTAAACGGAGAGGTATCTCTGGGCCCACTCGGTAGGACATCATCATAATGTGCACAATGTGATCAAGGAGTTGATCACGAGATGATGTGTTACGGAACGAGTAAAGAGACTTGCCGGTAACGAGATTGAACAAGGTATCGGGATACCGACGATCGAATCTCGGGCAAGTGTCGTACCGATAGACAAAGGGAATTGTATACGGGATTGATTAAGTCCTTGACATCGTGGTTCATCTGATGAGATCATCGTGGAACATGTGGGAGCCAACATGGGTATTCAGATCCCGCTGTTGGTTATTGACCGGAGAGTCATCTCGGTCATGTCTGCATTTCTCCCGAACCCGTAGGGTCTACACACTTAAGGTTCGGTGACGCTAGGGTTATAGAGATATTAGTATGCGGTAACCCGAAAGTTGTTCGGAGTCCCGGATGAGATCCCGGACGTCACGAGGAGTTCCGGAATGGTCCGGAGGTAAAGAATTATATATAGGAAGTGCTATTTCGGCCATCGGGACAAGTTTCGGGGTCACCGGTATTGTACCGGGACCACCGGAAGGGTCCCGGGGGTCCACCGGGTGGGGCCACCTGCCCCGGGGGGCCACATGGGCTGTAGGGGGTGCGCCTTGGCCTATATGGGCCAAGGGCACCAGCCCCAAGAGGCCCATGCGCCAAGAGAAGGGGGAAAGGAAGAGTCCTAAAGGGGGAAGGCACCTCCGAGGTGCCTTGGGGAGGAGGGACTCCTCCCTGGCCGCACCCTTCCTTGGAGGAAGGGCCAAGGCTGCGCCCCCCCTCTCCCTTGGCCCTATATATAGTGGGGAAAAGGAGGAGCAAACCATACCTAAGGCCTGGCGCCTCCCTCTCCCTCCCGTGACACATCTCCCTCCTCCCGCAGCGCTTAGCGAAGCCCTGTTGGAATCCCGCTACTTCCACCACGCCGTCGTGCTGTTGGATCTCCATCAACCTCTCCCTCCTCCTTGCTGGATCAAGGCGTGGGAGACGTCTCCGCTCCGTACGTGTGTTGAACGCGGAGGTGCCGTCCGTTCGGCGCTAGGATCATCGGTGATTTGGATCACGACGAGTACGACTCCATCAACCCCGTTCTCTTGAACGCTTCCGCGCGCGATCTACAAGGGTATGTAGATCCACTCCTCCCTCGTTGCTAGATGACTCCATAGATAGATCTTGGTGACACGTAGGAAAATTTTGAATTTATGCTACGTTCCCCAACAGTGTCCCCTTGAAAGAAGTATCATACTTCTCTTGTTGAGGAACAAACTTTGTCTTGGGGTGTTGATCTTCTTCCCACTCAACTCCATTGGCATTGAACTTTCGTTCAAAACCAACACCTTGATTCTTCCGTTGCATTCCTTGCTTGCGCACAATTTCCTCGAATTGCTTACTCCCGGCAAGGCTTTTGTACACTCCTTTCTCTATAATTCCCTTCAATAAGCTATTTTCTTGCTCAAGTGTAACTTGGCTAAGAGAATCATTAGTGGAATCAAGAGAACTACTAGAAGCAACAATATTGGATTTAGCATGATCATTGTTACTGCTAGAGGAAGAATCTTTCTTGTTCTTGTTACTAGACTTGACTTGAGGCATGTAAGTGGATAAGAGTAAACGCTTGGCAATGTAAGAAGAACTTTTCTTGCGGAGATCATCATTGATTGCTTTTAAGAACTCATGCTCTTGCTCAAGATTGAACTTTTCAAAGCGTAATTTCTCATGAGCTCTTAAAAGTTCTCGATGGTCTTCGAAGATAGTTTCATGAGCTAACTTAAGAGTGTTTAGTTCTTTAGTTAGAGCCTCAATCTTCTCCTTATCATTGTCATTCGTTTTATCTTGATTAGCATGATTAATTGACGTTTCATCATAGTATTCATCACTAGAGTTGTCAACAAGCAAACCATCACCTAACAAGTCATCTTCATCACTATTGAAATCAACATACTCGGGGTGTGTTACCTTAGGACCTTTGGCCATGAAGCATCTTCCAATTCCTTCATTTGGTGAGTCAAATATGTCGTAGGAGTTGGTTGACACAAGTGCTAGACCGGCAACACCTTCATCTTGAGTATCTTCAGAGTCAGAGTGATAACTTCTCTCGGAGTGGCTGTCGGAGTCGGAGTCGGATACCCATTCACCAACATGAGCTTGATGTCTTCGTTTTGTGTAGCTCCTTGATGATTTTTCCTTCCTTTCCGAATCCTTGCTTCTCCGTGAGTATCTTCGTTCATAACGATCATCTCTACTCCTTCTCTCTCTTGGTGGTGATTCTTTGCTTCTTCTTTTTGGAGAATCTTCTCTTCTCTTGTAGGGAGCCGTACACTCATTGGAATAGTGTCCGGGTCTTCCACAACTGTAGCAGTTTCGCTCTCGACTAGAAGATCTTTTGTCATTGTAGGACCTTGACTTGAAGCTTCTATCTTTGCTTCTACTCTTGTAGAACTTGTTGAAGTTCTTCACCATTAAGCTCAATTCTTCATTGAAGTTTTGTTTCTCACTTGATGATGTAGGGGCTTCACATGAGGCTTTGTAGGCACCACTTGATTTGTTGTGAAATTCCTCTTTATCCTTAAGTGACATCTCATGAGCAACAATTCTTCCAATCACCTCTGTTGGCTTGAGATCTTTGTAATTGGGCATCATTTGAATCAATGTGCACACGGTATCATATTTTCCATCCAAGGCTCTTAGAATCTTCTTGATGATGAATCTATCGGTCATCTCTTCACTTCCTAAGCCGGCAATCTCATTTGTGATGAGAGCAAGCCTAGAGTACATTTCAGCGACACCTTCACCATCCTTCATTTTGAACTTGTCAAGTTGACTTTGAAGCACATCCAACTTGGATTCCTTGACGGAGTCGGTACCTTCGTGCATATCAATCAAAGTGTCCCAAATTTCCTTTGCATTCTCAAGACGGCTGATTTTGTTGAATTCTTCGGGGCACAATCCGTTGAAGATAATATCACAAGCTTGAGCATTGTATTGCAACATATTCAACTCATCCGCGGTAGCTTCACGGTTTGGTTCTTTCCCATCAAAGAAGTCACCTTGCAAACCAACACACACAAGAGCCCAAACGGCGGGGTTATGTCCAAGAATATGCATTTTCATTTTATGCTTCCAACTAGCAAAATTAGTACCATCAAAGTAAGGACCTCTACGGTGATAATTTCCCTCGCTAGACGCCATACTCTCCTAGGTTGTGAAACCAAGGCTATGACCACCAAAAAGCTATGGAGATCAAAGCAAATGGAGACCAAAGCTCTGATACCACTTGTAGGATCGAAAGTATGTCTAGAGGGTGGGTGATTAGACTACTTGACCAAATAAAAACTTAACCTTTTCCCAATTTTAGTTCTTGGCAGATTTTAGCTATTGTAGGACAAGTCAAGCAATCATCTCACAATTCAAGCAAGCATGCAAAGAGTATATTGGTAGCGGAAAGTAAAGCATGCAACTTGCAAGAATGTAAAGGGAAGGGTTTGGACAATTCAAACGCAATTGGAGACACGGATGTTTTTCCCGTGGTTCGGATAGGTGGTGCTATCCTACATCCACGTTGATGGAGACTTCAACCCAGGAAGGGTAACGGTTGCGCGAGTCCAGGGAGGGCTCCACCCACGAAGGGTAATGGTTGCGCGAGTCCACGGAGGGCTCCACCCATGAAGGGTCCACAAAGAAGCAACCACCCACGAAGGGTCCACGAAGAAGCAACCTTGTCTATCCCACCATGGCCATCGCCCACGAAGGACTTGCCTCACTAGCGGTAGATCTTCACGAAGTAGGCGATCTCCTTGCCCTTACAAACTCCTTGGTTCAACTCCACAATCTTGTCGGAGGCTCCCAAGTGACACCTAGCCAATCTAGGAGACACCACTCTCCAAGAAGTAACAAATGGTGTGTTGATGATGAACTCCTTGCTCTTGTGCTTCAAATGATAGTCTCCCCAACACTCAACTCTCTCTCATAGGATATGGATTTTGTGGAAAGAAGATTTGAGTGGAAAGCAACTTGGGGAAGGCTAGAGATCAAGATTCATATGGTAGGAATGGAATATCTTGGTCTCAACACATGAGTAGGTGGTTCTCTCTCAGAACATATGAGTTGGAATTGTGTATGTGTTCTGATGGCTCTCTCCACGAATGAAGAGGAGGTGGAGGGGTATATATAGCCTCCACACAAAATCCAACCGTTACACACAGTTTTCCAATCTCGGTGGGACCGAATCAACAAACTCGGTCGGACCGAAAAGGTAAACCTAGTGACCGTTAGAGATTTTCGGTGGGACTGACATGCAACTCGGTAGGACCGATATGGTTAGGGTTTGGGCATAACGTAATCTCGGTGAGACCGATTACACAAACTCGGTGAGACCGAGTTCGGTAATAAGCTAGCCAGAGAGTTGGTCAGGCAAACTCGGTGGGACCGATTTGCTCTTTCGATGAGACCGAAAAGTTACAAAAGGGAAACAGAGAGTTTACATTGCAATCTCGGTGGGACCGATTCGCTCTTTCGGTGAGACCGAAAAGTTATGAAAGGGAAACAGAGAGTTTGCAATCCCATCTCGGTGAGACTGAGATCCCTATCGGTAGAACCGAATTGCTAGGGTTTGGCAGTGGCTTATGACAAGTGAAACTCGGTGGCGCTGGATAGAAAGAATTGGTAGGACCGAGTTTGGCTTAGGGTTTAGGTCATATGTGGATATGGGAAAATAGTTGAGGGTTTTGGAGCATATCACTAAGCACATGAAGCAAAAGGCTCATTAAGCAACACCTCATCCCTCCTTGATAGTATTGGCTTTTCCTAAAGACTCAATGTGATCTTGGATCACTAAAATATAAAATGAAGAGTCTTGAGCTTTTGAGCTTGAGCCAATCCTTTGTCCTTAGCATTTTGAGGGTTCCACTTTCACATCCATGCCATGCCAATCATTGAGCTTTCATGAAATAGTCATCTTGGAATAGCATTAGCTCAATGAGATATATGTTGTTATGAATTACCAAAACCACCTAGGGATAGTTGCACTTTCAGCGTCAATGTCGGCCTCCTTCGCCCTCGCCTTCCTCTCCAACTCCTCTAGCCGGCTGCGCTCCGCTGCCTGCGCCTTCGCCAGCTCTCCCAGCTCGGCATCACGGCCCTTGATCGCGTCCTCCCGGGCTTTCATCTCCTCCTCCTTCACCTGGCGACCACGTGCTTCTTCCGCATGCTGGTCGCGCAGGCCCTTCAGCTCGTCCTCCAGCTCTCGGCAGCGGCCGCGGGCGGCCTCGGTGCCCTTCAATGCCGCCTCGCAATCGGCCGCAGCTTTGGCGGCGGCCTTGTTTTCCTTCTCGGAGGCCGCCGCGGCCTGGCTCAGCGACGCTCGAACCGCTGAGTCGGAGTAAAGCCAGCCAGAGACCAGCTCCAGGCTCCCGGCCACCAGGCGCGGGTCCGTGCCCTGGAGATCTTCCCGCATCTGCGCTATCTCCAAAAGGGCGCGCTCCAAGACGGCTGAGGAAGCAGAAGAACCTGGGGCTAGGGGCGCATTAGGAGAAGGGGGCGACATTGTCACCAGAGCCTGGGAGATCAAGGGCTCCTGAGCCTTCAGAACCTCACCAGTCGTGCCGGACACCGGCACCTCCTGAGCCAGCGGCGCTTCGGGGGCTGACTCCTCCCGAGGATGCTCCACCGGGCCTCGCGAGGACAACCGGGACCTGAGGATGCAGAGCACCAAGAAGGACATGGAGGGGAGGGGGAGGCCTGCACGGGCCAGACCTAGCCACACTACAGCGACCGACGTGCGAGTCCAGCACGACTCAAGGAGCAGACCCCAGACAGCCAAAGATAAGTTCTCGCTCTGGATCCACCAGTCGGTTGCCGCACGAGACCCTCGCTCACTCCCTTCGCTGCCCTGCTGCGGCAATGTTTTCTTCCTTTCCCATCCTAAGATAGCTGCTTGCGCGCTAAAGGGGGCCTCTTGAGCATCGCGCCTCAGGAGCTCTTACTGGACCTCGGGCTGCTCACCTCCTGGCCTTGACCACGGCATGCGACCTGGCATACCAGCGACGGCTGCAGCCTGCCTGGGGACCAAGACCTGTCAGCGCAGAGCACCAAGCTGCCACAGGATTGGAAAGGGGAGGCCGAGCCTCAGCAGGATATGCGCACACAAATCTTCATAATAAGGGCTATATTGACAAAAGGCATTACAGACGCTTTACACGCCCCCACGGGGTTCATCTCTTGATTCCTCACAAGGAACAAAAGCGAAGGAATTCCTAGGAGTTCTATCTACACGCACCAGATGTCGCCGACGCCATCATCAATAGTGGGCCACGTGAGGCTGGCGCCAACCCCATCCAGATCAGCGGCGATGGCGGCTGGACGCCGCAACCCTACTCCGGGCTCGGCGGGAGCTCGAGGGCATGTAGCTGTCATCGCTCATCTCAGGAGACTCCAAGAGCTCAGGAGAGTCGCTGGACCACCAGGAGTCGCCGCTGTCGCTGGAGGAGCTGCAGGCAAGACCGGTGGCGGGCCCCACGCCCGCCGTAGCGTCGTCCTGGCGACCGCCTTCAGGGCAGTACTCCAGGCGGCGGCCTTCCTCGTCGAAGACCTTGAAGAACAGCATGGAGGCGCCATCGTACTCGAAGTGGATCACGAGGGCGCCCTCCGCACGGCAGACTCGGGCAATCTCGCCCCAGCCTCGGGTCATTAAGATCTTCCCGGAGGCAACGGTTCCAATCTCCGCTCCAGTCGCTGGGGCATCGCAGTCGGCGTGCTGCAGCCAAAGTTCGCGAAGGCCCCTCATCGGCATCTCGGCGGCGAAGAATGGCGGGAGGCATATCCAGGTGCTCGGGGGCATCGCCGCCCACAGGACGAACTCGCGCGAAGAATCTGCAGTGTGGATCCCTGGGGCGACGCCTTGCGCCTCTGCGGCACGGTGACCACGGCCCTAGCGCGGGCGGCGCCGCTCACCACTCCACCCTCCGGAATCGTCGGTGTGAGCGTACAAGGGCAGCGGGTACCCAGGAGGCGGCCTCTCATACCAAGGTCGTGACACCACTGGCCTCACGACCATATCACGATGATGAGACCTCCTTTTCTTCGGCAGGAGCAGCTCGGGCACGTTGAGGGGAGCCTTGCCCTTCTCTGCGACCGAAAACCTCCGGATCGGCGCCATGTCTGCACAAGCAAGGAGTGGAGAAAGGGAGAAGAAGAAGCGAGAGAGGTAGAGGAAGGATGGGCAACGGGGGCTCCGCCTCCCTCCCATTTATACCAGGAGGAGGCCAACCAGCGCCCTCCACAATCACAGGTAATGATGGTTTCCCTTGCATGTCGCAGGGACTTGTCAAGTCGGGCAGTTGCCGAGGCAGCGTGGGGAAGCAGAGACGCCCACGTCCAATCAACCGCCACCCGTCGATAGAGGCCGCAGGCTATTGGGACCCGCGGCGCTCCGCACTTGACCCTTGGCTTCGCCTCGAAGCCAAGCCCGAGCGCGCCTTGGGCCCGGGGGCTATTGTCGGCATTCTAGGAATGGGGGTCCCCAGACTTGCCTGCCTGCGGCCCATGGCATGGCTTTGCTAGCAGGCCTGTACGGCCCATCTTCATCAACAAGGAATCAAGACCCTCGCGAGGGGCCAAGCCTCGCGGGGCGGACGACACAAGATCTCCTCGTGAGCGGCCTCACCAGGCTGGCTCGTGAGGGGCGAAGAGTTCAAGGCCGGGCAAACCTCGCAAGGTTCTCATGACGTAAGCCATGACGATCTAGACCAGGCGGGCGCCAGCGCGTGCAGCGTCCTTGTTTCCTCTTTGGTGCTAAGGGGGCAAGCACAGGTGCGGAGTACCGAGGCATCAAGCAAAGGTTTCCATATTGGTGCAACGAGACCAAGACCAGAAGGACGGCAAGACGGAGGTCACCGTGGAGCCCAAGACGTCGTCACCACCAGAGCCTTTGGCGGGCGAAGACTGCTTTTGTTAGGATAGCTTGTACTAGTTGTCCCCTTTCAATTTGGCCGTTGTTGGCTCCCTTACCGCTCAACATTTTGGGAGAGGACCAGGGCCACTATAAATAGAACTAGCCACCACCATAGCTAGAGGGACAAGGGATCCGAGATTGGAGCCACCACATCCTTGGCGGCACACCCACCACACACAAGAACGCCTCAACCTCATGAGGTTGTTCTTCCCCTTGTACTGTTCATCCTCAGCCCAAGAGGCAATCCACCACCACACTGGAGTAGGGTATTACACCACAACGGTGGCCCGAACCAGTATAAATCTTGTGTCCTTTGTGTTGCGAGTTCGTCGAGTTAGTTCGTGAGATCTTAGCTAAGTTTGGACGTGGATCGATAGGGGGAGATCTTCGTGTGCACCTCAGTGTTTGAACCTTAAGGGTTTTGCGGGAACCCGTGATCCGATACTATTTGCTTTTCTATCAATTGCTCGACAGTAATTTTCTCGAGAGAATCCTCTAGTGAAAATACGGCCCCCGGGTCTATCTTTTATCATATATTAAAGCTAAAAATACCTTCCTGCAATTTTCTTTTATTATCGAAAACTATACAATTTAATCTTGCTCATAACCGTTGAGGGACTGACAATCCCTCTACGCGTTGGGTTGCAAGTATTTGTTGTTTCTGTGCAGGTGTTGTTTACATAGTTTTGCTTGGTTCTCCTACTGAATTGATAATCTTGGTTTCATAACTGAGGGAATACTTATTCTACTGTACTGCATCATCCCCTCCTCTTCGGGGAAATCCCAATGCAGCTCACAAGTACCAGATCTTTCCAGCAGAGTTTAATGCATTAAAGTCGCAATTCAGTAGGTAATTTAGTCTTTTACTTCTCTATTCTGATACTATTCTTGATTAATCATAGGCCAATCATACCTTTTTCTCTTCCATTTTATCGATGCACGTTTGCCGTGTTCAGATCATCTGATGCAAACTCTTGTTTACCATTTCACGTTTTCACGGAGGACTTCGATATTACTAAGATTCAATTATCACACGATTCTGAATCGACAACTGGGAACATGGTTGCCTTGCACAACAAACTTGTTTTACAGATCCACAAATCCAGACATCTAATTCTGTACCTTCCATCAATTTAGTGCCAATGGATATTTCAGTTCCTACACTGGGGTGGATGTCAGAGCGGAAGAACAGTAGCGCACCCCTACCTGGCGCACGACATGTCGGAAGTTGGGCTCCGAGGACCCAAAGATTCGAATACTAGGGAGAGCTCGTTCGTACACTTCGTCCTCTACCACAATTAGCCATGACGAAGCTACGGTGAGAGCACACTAGCGGGAGCGGACCGGTGGCACAACAGTTTACCCAGGTTTGGGCCAACCCCTACTCCTGCTTAGTTGTGATTGCTATGGCGAGAGAGAGTACAAGGTTTGGGGTGGAGGAGTGTTGGGGAACGTAGTAATTTCAAAAAAATCCTACGCACACGCAAGATCATGGTGATGCATAGCAACGAGAGGGAAGAGTATCGTCCACGTACCCTCGTAGACCGTAAGCGGAAGCGTTATGAGAGCGCGTTTGATGTAGTCATACGTCTTCACGATCCGACCGATTCAAGTACCGAACGTACGGCACCTCTGAGTTCAGCACACGTTCAGCTTGATGACATCCCACGAACTCCGATCCAACAGAGCTTCACAGGAGAGTTCCGTCAGCACGACGGCGTGATGACGATGGATGATGTTGCTACCGATGCAGGGCTTCGCCTAAGCACCGCTACGATATGATCGAGGTGGATTATGGTGGAGGGGGCACCGCACACGGCTTGGAACAATCAACTTGTGTGTCCTAGGGTGCCCCCTGCCCCCATATATAAAGGAGCAAGGGGGGAGGCCGGCCGGCCCTTGCAGGGCGCGCCAGGAGGAGGAGTCCTCCTCCTAGTAGGAGTAGGACTCCCCTTTCCTACTCCTACTAGGAGGGGAAAGGAAGGAGGAAAGGTAGAAGGAAAGGGGGGCGCCGCCCCGCCCCCCCTTCCCTAGTCCAATTTGGACCAGAGGGGGAGGGGGGCGCGGCCTGCCCTGGCCGGCCCTCTCTCCCTCCACTAAGGCCCATGTGGCCCATTACTTCTCCCGGGGGTTTCCGGCAACCCTCCGGCACTCCGTTCTTCTCTGAAATCACCCGGAACACTTCCGGTATCCGAATATAGTCATCCAATATATCAATCTTTATGTCTCGGCCATTTCGAGACTCCTCGTCATGTCCGTGATCACATACGGGACTCCGAACTACCTTTGGTACATCAAATCACATAAACTCATAATACTGATCGTCACCGAACGTTATGCATGCGGACCCTACGGGTTCGAGAACTATGTAGACATGACCGAGACACGTCTCCGGTCAATAACCAATAGCGGAAACTGGATGCTCATATTGGTTCCTACATATTCTACGAAGATCTTTATCGGTCAAACCGCATAACAACATACGTTGTTCCCTTTGTCATCGGTATATGTTACTTGCCCGAGATTCGATCGTCGGTATCTCAATACCTAGCTCAATCCCGTTACCGCAAGTCTCTTTACTCGTTCCGTAATGCATCATCCCACAACTAACTCATTAGTTGCATTGCTTGCAAGGCTTATAGTGATGTGCATTACCGAGAGGGCCCAGAGATACCTCTCCGACAATCGAAGTGACAAATCATAATCTCGATCTATGACAACTCAACAAGTACCATTGGAGACACTTGTAGAGCACCTTTATAATCACCCAGTTACGTTGTGATGTTTGGTAGCACACAAAGTGTTCCTCCAGTAATCGGGAGTTGCATAATCTCATAATCATAGGAACATGTATAAGTCATGAAGAAAGCAATAGCAGTAAACTAAAACGATCAAGTGATAAGCTAACGGAATGGGTCAAGTCAATCACATCATTCTCCTAATGATGTGATCCCGTTTATCAAATGACAACTCATGTCTATGGTTAGAAAACATAACCATCTTTGATCAACGAGCTAGTCAAGTAGAGGCAAACTAGTGACACTCTATTTGTCTATGTATTCACACATGTACTAAGTTTCCGGTTAATACAATTCTGGCCTGAATAATAAATATTTATCATGATATAAGGAAATATATATAACAACTTTATTATTTCCTCTAGGGCATATTTCCTTCAAGGGGGGAGGGTGGTGCAGTGCTCATCATGGTGCGGTTTTGGCTGGCGCCGGAGCACTGCTTAAATAGCCGCGGCTAGGCCAGGCGGAGGGGCAAGCCCGCTTCAATGCAGCGCAACAACCAGAGTTGGTTTCTAGGAACGCGACGTCTGCATTGAAGCGGCGGCGACGCCCAAGAGGTCGCGTCCATCTGCGCCGCCTTCCTGTCTAGTCAAATCGCGACATCAATGCCTACTGCTGCATGCTCTGGTCCGACATGAATACAACGCGGTAAGCGGCGCGGCGCATGGGATGAAAAGCGCGGGAAGGATAGGTGGGTGGTTTGGGGGGCCAGGGCAGTCAGAAGAGGGCTTGAGAGCGGTATGGACTCCGGCAAAGCCATCGATGTTTGTCTTCGATTTTCGAAAAAAAATCACGGACGATCGCGGACCGATACAGATTCGTGTTGGATGGCTTTTGCTGTCCGATAGGAAATTTGCGAGGGGGAGTTGGAGCCGCCCTTAAGAGGGTTGACGGCTGGAGAGCTAGCCACCGAGAGAAGATCTAGCTATTGCCTGAAGGCGCTTGATTTGGCAGTCCTATCCAGTTGTGGCTTCCTTCTTCAAGGCCATCAAATCTGCTGCACGGTGAACGGAGCCGTGGAAAGTGGAATTGTAGAGCTTGGACACTTTGGAGTGCCAGTCGGGGTCCGACGACCGGATGTACCCGGCGGTCCTCCTCTTGTAGTCCTTGAAGGGCAGCACTCCCTGGCGGCGGAGCGCCTCCTCGTCGCGCAGCAGAAACCTGACCGCGTCGGCCTTGAGCTCGAGATGCCCGCGCACGCCGTCGCATGTGCAGTAGCCCGCGGCCCGCTGGAAGGCGCCCAGCGCGCCCCGCAGGTCCTGCTGGTCCATGTAGAACTCGGCCAGCTCCTCGCAGCTACCGGAGGCCAGCCGTCGCTCGCCGGTCCTGTCAAACAGCGTCGTGGCCTCCTCCAGCGCCCGCTTCACGTACGCTACCTCGTCCTCGCCTGCACGCACGAACGGACGGACCAAGATGTGTGAACCGTAAGTAACGTCGATCAATGGTAATGATATACAGAGTCGGATTACCATGCATTGCTAGTATAACCTATGATGATCAAAATTTCAACACAAAAATGCGAGGGCTACGTACGTTTGTCTTCGATCTCGTTGTAGCATTTGGCGGAGCGGAGGAGCGCGGTGGCCGCGCGCCGCTCGTCGCCCCGCCGGAGCTCGTACTTGGCCTGCTCGCTGAACCCCAGCGCGGCTTCTCTCCCTGGCAAGATCGAGATGCGTATCAAATCAAAACCATATTGAGAAGAGAAACCGTATGTAACAATAACATGCATGCATCGATCAGTCAACATAGTAGTACGTCGTACAGTTTAAGGCGAGGAGGTAGCAGAGGGCCGAGTCCCTGAGGTCCTTCCAGGTGGCGAAGACGCTCGCTTGGCAGCGGGCCCTGGTCCTCAGCATGCGGCCGCGCGCCTCCAGAGCCGCCGGCCCTTGCCTCTCCTCCTCGAAGAATAGTATATCCTCCACGTTGTGCCGACGGATCGACGTACGCTCCTCCTCCTTCTTCTGCCCCTCGTCGTGTCGAGGGATCGACATATGCTCCTCCTTCTCCTTCTGCCTCTCGTCGTGCCGTGGGATCCGTTCGTAGTCCCGGCGGCGAGCGGCGTGTCCGTCCAACAACGACGAAGCTGACGTACCCATCACGGCGGATTGGATTGAGCTGTGGATGTTCTGCACCTTTCTTGGCGGGACGGGACTGTATATAGACCGAACCTACCAAACTACCAAAGGCTACCCGGCCGGGTCCTAGTCGGACGCGCAGTTGACCTTCCTCAGTAGTAATTTCCTTGGCTCTTTTAACTTTTCTCCGGAAAGAGCTTGTGTTGGAATGACTAATGCTACACGTACAAACGAGTTACAAGTTTTTATAAAAAGGGTTAATTTGATTGGTCAATAGAGACAGAGTCTCCTCCGGTCACGATTTGTGCCACAAACTAAAAGAAGAGGGCATGGCCGAAGAGGACACGTACGGATTAAACTCCTACAGAAAGAAGTCTGTGTTGCATCCTTCAACTTTTGTAAAGAGTTTTTTTTGAAACATAACAGACTTTATTTCTGAAACAAAATGATGGATAAGTCATTTACAATAGGATGAGAAATAAAATCAGGGATTACTGAGTCCTAGAAATTACACTTTTTTCACCGAACGAGTTCCTTGCTAACTCATTGGCAACCTCATTTGCTTCTCGGAAGTAGTGTATATATGAGACGTGCGCTAGATCCCATGCTAACTCCTTGCATTCAAGCACAATACATGTCCTAACTTTTCTAAAGAGTTTATTACTACTTTTCATCCTAAATCTTTTGCCCATAGAGTCGTGAACTTTGCCAAATAGCAAGGCGACTACTAGGGATCATCTGATTGATGCTAGCATAAACATAAACTGCCTCCCTAGCCGTTGGATGCGCCCCATCAAGAACCCTCGCTCTTGTCTCATGGATCCCGCATTGCACGCCTTCCACCAGCATCGGCAGCCAACGCCTGCTACTGCCCCCCTGCTACAAAACGGAAAGCCGGCCACTGTTGCACCCCATCTGCACTTGTTGCACTGTCGCCATGACGTAGCCATCGCCAGTAGCCCTTGCAGTAAGGCCGACTTGCAATGCTAACGACCGCAGCACCACTAAAGTACATTGCAGCAAACGACTGTCGTCGATTCTATGGATGGTGGCCACCATTGGCACTGCGACGACTCCCATTTTGCAGCAGGTCCGGTGATGCTGTTGTGAAACACCGCCGTCGTTCCGGAGAGAGGGACTGCTGGAGCTTGTAGGCAAGGGGGCTGGTCGCCATTCTGCTGCATGGCAGCAGCATGTTCGGCGTTGTTGCACATGCATATGAGTTTTTCCCTGAATCTCATATTCACCAATCATAGCAATGCTAGCATAGGAATATAAACATTAACTACAAATGTGAAAATAAACAATAACATTAGTTATTGCTTCTAGAGCATAATTCCAACACTGGGTACCAACATGCCGTTTCTCGCCTTGCGATAAGCCATCACTGGTTGTTGCTTACTTTTGCCAAATATCCAGTTAGTTCTATTGACAAACTAAGAGTTTTGTGACAAATGCAAGTTATCGAGACATCATCCTATCAGTAGGTGGCCACATGATCTGAGGTACCACTAATACTTAAATGCCCCCACCCCCACCGCCCAAAAAATGTGAGACTCCTTTTGCAAGGGCCACATTTTTTATCAACGGTTTAAATCACATGTAGGCAGGTATGGAGAGATTGAGTCCTCCTCGTCAACGCCTTAAGTGCCAGTTGGCAAACGGGCGCTCACATGCCACGTCCCATTAGCCATGCTTACTCGTTCGTTCGGCTCACTTCGTTTTTTTGTCGCCTTCTACTGCTACTGTTGTACTGTCTTAGAAAAACAAGTTTTCATTTTTCTTTAATAAAAAACAGTTAACTGGTTCATGGATGTTGGAAAAGTACATAACTTAAAAAGTGAATTTGAAAAATCATGAATTCGGAAAAAAAGTTAGCTAATCTGAAAAAGCGAATTCAAAAAAATTAATGAATCTAGAAAAAGTTTAGGAATTCAAAAAATCATGAACTCAAAAAAGTTCACAAATTGAAAAATGTTCAAGATTTTTTTTTCACGAATTAGAAAAAGGAAAGGAAAAATTAAATAAGAATATAAAAAAGGATAAAATGAAAAAAAAGCTTCAAGAAGCTTCCCAAAACCCGGATGAGATTCCGCCAAAGATCGTTACAAACAAACTAACATTAGATGGGCCGGCCCATCACAAGGAAGGTGTAAGCTGCGTACAAATTGCCCACTTTTTGGTGTATTAAGCGCCAAATAGGATAGGATTTAGCGGAAAGGTTGTGGTCGACGAAATCCGAAATCACTAATTAAGAAGTATTCGTTGCAAAGAACACTTCACTTTTCAAGGTTGCGACAAGTGGCGCACATGCAGCGCGTCACTTGTCGCAACCTGGAAGTTTTTTCTTTTTTCGTAGATCCGTTTATTCAAAACATTTTATCTCTTTAACCGTGCGTCCAAATCTCGAACCGTTTTCACCATTGGATTCCTTGCGTCGAGATCTTTAAAACTAGATCCCACGTTGATAGGTTTTGACGAACTTTTTTTTCACGAAAAAATCGGACGAAAAAACCGGGTAAAAAAACCGAACCGGGAGCACGGTTTTTTTCCTTTCCGAAAGAGGCACGCCCGTGCCTCTCGCAAAATCACAACCGTGCCTCTCATGAAAGCAAAACCGTGACTCTCATGGAAGGAAAAAAAACAGAAAACATTTTTTTTTTCGTTTCCGAGAGGCACGGCTGTGACTCTCGCGAAAGAAAAAAACAAAAAACACGTATTTTTTTCCCTTTCCTAAAGGCATGGCCGTGACTTTCGCGAAAACACAACCGTGCCTCTCGCGGAAGCAAAACCGTGACTCTCACGAAAGAAAAAAAAAACAGAAAACGTGTTTTATTTTTCCCTTTCCTAGAGGCACGGTCGTGACTTTCGCGAAAGCACAACCATGCCTCTCGCGGAAGCAAAATCGTAACTCTCACGAAAGAAAAAAAAAACAGAAAACGTGTTTTGTTTTTCCTTTTTCCGAGAGGCACGGCCATGACTCTCGCAAAAGCACAATCATGCCTCTCGCGGAAGCAAAACCGTGACTCTCGCGAAAAAAAACCAGAAAACACGTTTTTTTCTTCGTTTCCGAAAGGCACGACCGTGACTCTCGCTAAAGCACGATCGTGCCTCTCGCGGAAGAAAAACCGCGACTTTCGCGAAAGGAAAATAAAAAAAACGCGTTTTTTCGCGCAAAACAATTTTTTTTAAAAAAAATTTTGTTCGAAAAGCTAAGAAAGACCGGAGAAAAACCAAAACGTCGAAAAAACCCAGGAAAAAACCGTTTAAAAAGCCGAAAACGCGTGTGGAAAAATAAAAAAATAAAATTTAAAGGAAACGTCCAAAGCGCAACACGTAGCGAATGGCTGAGAACGCGCTAAGTGGCGCTGATCGTTGCGAGGCTCCTGAAGAAGGGCTCGTTAACTAGTTGATCCTGAGAAAACCTCCTAGCCGACGCCTTAAACGAGCGCCAACATGCCCACATTTCATGACTGATCCAACATCATGGCGATGTGATCGCTCGCCCATGGCGCACCTTAGTTCGCTCGGTCACGATTGACCAGTTAACCGTTGACTTTTCTAAGATTATAAAATAAATCGAAAATCCAAAAAAGGGAGAAAAAGTCCACATATTTGAAAAGGAATCACAGATTCAAAAGGTTCACGAATTCAGAAATAGTTCGCTGTGATTTTGAAAAAAGTTCATTGATTTGAAAAAAAATAATGTTAATAAACTTCATCGATTTTGCAAAAAAACTTCAAAAATTTGAAAAAGTTCTCGGATTGGAATAAAATGCGGATTTGGAAAAAGTTCATTCAATTTTGAAAAAAAGACCACGAATTTGAAAAAAAAAATTCGGTTTAAAAAAATCATGGATTAGAAAAAAGGTTATGTATTTTTTTTAAATATTGTGGATATGGTAAAACTTCACCAATTTTGGAAAACAATTCAGGAATTCAAAAAAAGTTTACGTATTTTCTAAAAAATCATGAATTTGAAAGAAAGTTCACAAATTTGAAGAAAATTTTCGAATTTTAAAAAATTTCACGCATATAAAAAATAAAAAAGAAATAAAAAGGAACAAAACAGGAAAATTTTTCCAGAAACACCAACAAAAGA
The DNA here is from genome assembly GCF_003073215.2 of Triticum urartu. Lineage (NCBI taxonomy): Eukaryota > Viridiplantae > Streptophyta > Magnoliopsida > Poales > Poaceae > Triticum > Triticum urartu. The sequence goes on from NC_053027.1 coordinate 455,729,101, forward strand.
ACCGGTCTGGAAGCTTCCAGAAGCTTCGCAAAATCAGCCTGAGAAGCTTCACAAAACAGGGGAGAAATCTGCTGGAGCAGCCCATTAGAAATCGTCGGAAGGGAGGGGGCGTGCGCTCGTTTGCTCAATACCCGTTATCGGGCGCCGAAGGGGCCAAATAGGCGCCAACATGGTGGAGCATGACACAAAAGCACATAGAGGCCAGCTAAGCATAGTGTGAGCCATAAGTTGACCATTTGTTGATAGTAGGCTACATTAATTGTAAATCATATGACGAAGCTAGGAGAAATGGATGGGCTATGGCTCAGTATGGCCGACCTGACACCCCTTCTCTATGTACATGGAAGGCACAATGTTCTGAGCTAAAAACAAATTCCATATATGATGTATATACACCCAAGAACCAAAGGTCTTTTCCCAACATCGCAGCTACATGCTTGTATACACACCTTATATTGAAGCATCTGGTAGAGGGGAATCCATCGCATTTCAGACGTTGCTGGGCCGACTCACTTTGAAGTGACAGTGCTTGTTTTCGAGGACATTGAGCAACAAGGCATCACGTTTCTGGTGGACAACCGAGGTGTGGTCATTGGATGTTGATATTTGACTTTTACTCCCTCTATAAACATATGTAGGACGTTTTTGCAGTTTAAAAGTCCTATATTTGTGTGCAGAGGGAGCATATGAGATAAAATTGAAGGTCTTTTTTTCCAGAGAAAAATAGAATTTTCTATACCTAATAATAAAGGAGTTATTGCTTCTGGTGGTACGTCATCGAAATTGCCCCAAAAAGTTGTAAAATATTAGCCACTGATGCCATCTATAAGTGATAAAGAAAACGTTTCACACAGGGGAATCCCCGTCTGGGCCGGTCCATGCAGTATGGAACCTTCTATACTACCCTCTACGCACTGGGAGAAGACATAACACCCCTGTTTGGGCCCGCCCATGTCCGGGCAGCCTGTTTTGTAAAATTTCGCTTTTTATTTTTCGTCTCCCATTTCGTCTTCGTTTTTGCTACTTTAAATAATTTCGGACTTCAAAATGTTCTAAAAATTAAAACAAAATGAGAATTTGGAAATATTATTTTAATAATTCATAAATGTTTGTGGATTCATAAAATGTTCGTGATTTTTAAAAATATGTTCCCATATTCAAAAAATGTTTGCAATGTTGAAAACAAATGTTCTGGAAATCAAAAAAATGTTCATGATATAAACCAAATCATGTATTAAAAATGTTAATGAAATTGAACAAAATTTTGCCAATTCAAAAAATGTTCCTGAATTGAAAAATATCCTAAAACTTCAAAAACTGTTCGTGACTTACGAAATGGTTATTGATTCATAACTGATTCAAAAAATGATCATGCATTTCAAAAAAAATGTTCGTTAAATCAAAAAAATGTTGTTGAATTGAAAAAATTATTCCATCAAACAATCTCCAAAAATCTGTTCATCTATTCTAGACATGTTCTCCTATTCAAGAAAAGTATTTTAAAAAATATTCACAACTTATTTATTTATTTTTTGCAAATAGGGTTAAATGTTCATGATTTTAAAGATGTTTGAAAATCTGTAAAAATGTTAACAAATGTAAAAAATATTCATGATTTCATATATGCTCACGAGTTTAAAAAAATGTTCATGATTTTAAAAAATGTTCATGATTTCATGAAAATGAGAGTGATAGTGTATCTCGGTGATGCAACAAAACATAGTCATGGTCACTGAATTTCAAAAAAAAGTTCTTGAATTTTAAAAATTATTCCACCAAACTATTTCCAAAAACTGTTCATCTATTCTAGAAATGTTGGCCTATTCATTTTTTTTTGCGGGAATGTTGGCCTATTCATTGACACGTCCGCATGACACTTGAAGACATCCGTCAAAGAATGGTGGGGTAACTGGGCCGGCCAATCCACCCACAGTAGAAAGGCTATGATATCCCCTACTATGGTCATCTCTTGGAATGTTTTTTTGAAAGATCCAGCTTGGCTGGCTTTGATTGATTTAGAAGAGAGCATATGGAAGACAGGGTTTGATCAAGTGATCAGGGTGAAAAAAGAAAGAACAACAGAAGGGGGCCTATGGCCTCCAGCTCCCAGCAAAACTTTAGGAATCTATCTCACACCTAAATCCCCAAACGGGGGCTCGATAGATCTTGCTCCGGCTAGCCGCCAATGCTCCATCATGCGTCGGATGGCGTCGATGACATTCTTCAAAGCGGCGAACTTTTTTCTGAAGGTACAATTGTTTCTTTCCATCCAAATTGCCCAAGTGGTGGCCATGATCATAGTCTTCACTCCCCTCCTGTTTTCTGCTCTTGTTGCATCCACAATGGCCTTGACCGCCGAGGGTGTGCATCGCCAATCATGTAGAGGTGGGGCGAGCGACAAACATCCTTTCCATTCCGCCACCTTTGCCCAGACTGCTCGCGAGAATGAACAGTTCCAGAAGAGATGAGTGGAGGACTCGAGGTTTTTGAGGCAGAGCTGACAGAAGTATGGGTTTGGCCATCGTCGACGTTGCAGCCGGTCGTTACACCACACTCTGTCCCAATGAATCAGCCAAGAGAAGATTTTAATCTTGCCAGGGGCCCAAACCTTCCAAATGGACGATTTCATTCCATTGTTGGGTAGGTTTTCGAACTGGGCATTGTAAGCAGAGCTCGTGGAGTAGGATCCTTTTCCGTCTCCTGTCCAAATGATCGCATCTTCCCGTTGCTCATTGATCAATCCTCCATGCTCCCTGATCTTGCGTGCCAACATGACCACATCTTGGACAATCTCTTCATATTGCCCATTGCCAAGGCTGCGGATCCAGCTGTCATTTTGCAGAGCCTCTGCCATAGTTTTAAGCTTGCTTCTAGATTGTTTGAACAACATTGGGAAGGTTTGACAGAGTGGTTCATCTCCCAACCAGTGGCAATTCCAAAATTTCGCCGTCTTGCCGTCTCCGATGGCAATCTTCGTGACTCGAGTGAAGAGGGCCCTGTCATTGCTGTCACACGGGATTGGGAAAGCTTTCCATGGCCTGTCCGGTTGCCTCCATTCCAGCTAAAGCCATCGGAGACGTAGTGCTCTGCTGAATAGATGAAGGTCGTGAATGCCTAGCCCGCCCTTTTGGATGGGAGAGCAAACCATTTTCCAGTTTATTTTGCACTTTCTGCCCGACAATTCTTCATCCTGCGCCCAGAGGAAACGCCGTCTGGCCTTGTCAATATCCTTCATAAGCTTCTTTGGGAGCCGCAGCACCGTCATCGCAAATGTTGGTAGCGCTGACAGCACACTATGAACTAGGATTCTACGACCAGCAAGATTCATAAGCCTACCCTTCCAACCCGCGAGGCGAGCCCTAATTCTATCAAGGAGGAATTGAAGGTGCACTAAACGAATCCTACGAGTGGAAACCGGGAGGCCTAGGTATGTCACTGGAAAATCCACTATGGAGCCGCCAAAACTATGCAGCACGTCAGCGATGTCTATATTGTTGCATCTAATCATGGCCACCGAGGATTTACTTTGGTTGAGTCGAAGACCAGAGGCGTCCTCGAACAGATTGAGCAGATGCAGCAGCCAGTCTACCTCCTCTTTAATCGGGTTGGCGAAGATCACATCATCATCAGCGTAGAGACTAATCCTCATGCTGGCACCTCTTCCTGGCAAAGGAGAGAAGATGCCAAGATTTATAGCGGCGTCAAGGAGGCGGTAGAGTGGGTCTATGGCGATGATGAACATCAGTGGAGAGAGTGGATCACCTTGCCTCAGGCCCTGCAAGTGGCCAATGGCTTGCCCTGCATCACCATTCAACAGATAGGAGGATGTCACCGTGGAGAGGAGAAGGGAGATCTAATTTCTCCATCTTGCAGGGAAGCCCAAACGTTGTAGCAATTCTAGGAGGTAATCCCAAGAAATGGAATCGAACGCTTTTTCTATGTATAATTTGAAAAGCAGAGCAGGCTTGTTTCTTCTGTGTAGGGATTTTACACATCCTTGGACGTAGAGATAACTGTCGTGAATACATTTTCCTTTTTGGAAAGCTGATTGCGCAGGGGATATGATCTGAGGGATGACCGCGGCCAGCCGCATAGATAGGACCTTGGCAATCAGCTTCGCCACCGAGCTCATCAAACGGATAGGTCTGAATTGCTTCACTTCCCATGCACCCTCTTTTTTAGGGATCAGCGTGATGAAGGCCTTGTTCAGCTCAGTAAAATTTGTGTTGATCACACGGTAGAATTTTGAGAAGAAAGCCATGATGTCATCTTTGATGATGCTCCAGCACGAACGGAAGAACTGGCCAGTGTACCCATCGAGGCCTGGGGCTTTTTCAGCCGGAGAGCTCACAACTGCTGCCCAAACCTCCCCTTCTGAAAACGGGTTATCTAATCCCACATCTGTCACCAGAGGTAACTGAAGTTGGTCCCAGTTTACAGTGAGAGGCCGGTTTTTTCTTGTCCACAACTGATTTGAAAAGTGTCTGAAAATCTCTTGGACCTTCTCCTAATGCTGGGTTAAGAGCTCCCCTCCTTCAGTTTGCAAAGAGTGTATGAAGTTTTTCCTTCTTCTGCTGTTGCACTTGGCGTGGAAGAATTTTGTGCTTGCATCTCCGGCCCTAATCCATAGCACCCGGGAGGCCTGTCTTCTTCTAGCTCTCTCAATTGCCGGAAGGCCGAGCACTCTGGCTTTGAGCATTTTTCTTAGTGCAAATTCTTCCTGGGTGAGCTGCCTGTTTTCCTGGGCGATGTCCAATCTTAAAATGACTTCATTTGCTATATGAAACTGCATCTTGGCCTTGCTGAATAGTGATTTACTCCAGATCCTTAAATCCTTCGCAACTCGCTGCAACTTCACCTTCAGTCTGATGTAAGGACAGTCATGGGAGACAGGTATGTTCCATGCATGCATCACCGTTTCTTGGAAATGTGGGAACTTGGGCCAGTGGTTTTCAAACTTGAATCTTGCTGGTCTTGGCGGGCTAGCACAAGGGGAGAGGAGCAGCGGGCAGTGATCCGAGAAGGATGTTGATGCTGCGTTCAGCATGAAACCATTGTGCAGAGTCTCCCAATCTACATTGCAGAAGAACTTATCGGTGCTACAGAAGGTTGGGTTCTCTCTTTCATTGCTCCAAGTGAATCTTCTGTTGTGGCATTTGATTTCTTTTAAGCCAGCAAAATCTAAAGCTTTCCTGAATCTGCCCATAAGCCTCCTCTTCAGTTTCGAGTTGCTCTTGTCTCTAGCTTCATAGATCATGTTGAAATCTCCTATGACTAGCCACGGCTCTCCCGTTGGTGGTGCAATGCTGGCCATCTCGAGAAAAAACTTCTCTCTAATGGCTTCATCAGTTGGCCCATATACCGTCGTCAACCAGTACTGAACATTGTTGCTATGTTCAGTGACCTTAACCATGATGGTGAATCTACCTATGAAGTGTGATTCGATGGAAACCACTTCTTTGTTCCAGAAAATTGCAGCGCCACCCCTCGTCCCCAGGGCCGGGAGAACCACACAACCCTGCAGGAGCTGTCCCCCTACCTCACGCGCGATTTCTGAAGACCAGGCATCGATCTTTGTTTCTTGAAGCATCAGAATGGCTGTCTTGAGAGCAGCCGAAGTTTCTCGAATGGCCTCATGTTTGGCTGGCGCATTCAGTCCTCTAACGTTCCAAGACATTATGTTGCAATGGTTTCTAATCATTTGGACACAAAGATTTGCTTCGTTGACTAACATTACTAAAGCATGGGATACAACACACCACCGATCGATCCGGGGGGCGACGACGGCCACCAATAGGCCCAAAACCCTGTCGTTGTCTAACTCACATCATGACCCTAGTACTACACATGAACAATAAACCTAGCTCGAACTAGCATAAGCCCAACCGTCGACGAAGCCTACAAACTACATAACACATGGAGAACTACTGTGCCACATTGGCCGCACCGTCAGGGCCGAGCATGCCAGCCGCGATCTTCAGAGCATCAGCATTCAGGTTAGTCAGGCGAGCAATGGTGGCTATGTCTTCCTCGGTCAGTGGCTCGCTGAACTTCTTAATTAGAGCAGCCGCAGCATCCGGGGTCATCTTGTCCTTTGGTCCCATCTTGCCGAGTTCTTGCACCAGCCTCAGCGCCGCCCTCTGCGAGACCGGCACGGAGGAGGCAGTCAATGCCTGTCGTGCGCTACGCCTTGAAGGTGCAGAAGTAGCTCTTGACTTGGGCGGGGAGGAGGTGCGGGCATGCTTTGGGATGGGGAGAACAGGAGCTTGCACCGTCTTGAAGAGCTGCTGCACGTCATCTTCAGAGGCTGGCTGGGGTTGCACTACATCGCCCTCTGGCCTTGCCTGGAGCTGTAGGTGGTTGACCTTCTGCGTGACAGCCTCGACCTGGAACTGAATTGCTGCAGGAGTGGGTTGGTTGATGCAGGGCAGAACATCAGGCAGCAGGGCAAGCGGTAGGTGATCATCCTTCGTCTTCTACTCGATCGATTCTTCGTTGTCGCTGAAGGAGTGGGGTGGCCAGCGCCTCCAGCATAGCATTCTCAAACTCCAGTTGCATGCAGTCTGACCGGGGTGGTGGGGAGAAGGCGCGTCCCGAGTCAGAGAGGGAGAAGAATGCAGTGATAGGGTCAGTCTCCGGCTGCGGGGGGGTGGCTGCAGCGGCAGGGGGAGTCGCACGCAGCACCGTCTTCGGGGATGGTGGCAGGGCAGCGCGCTCCACAGAGCGGCCGCGGCACCCCTGGAGGCGACGCAAGGAAGGGGTCTTGCTCCTCCGGTGCGGCACCTCCGCGGCCGGGGCCTTGGCGCTGGGCTACCGACCACGGCCGAGGAACGTGTCCTTCCAGGACTGGCCGCGGTTGCCCTGGTTGTCGTCGTCATGGTCGCGGCGCTCTCCGAGGGAGGGGAGGCTGCTGCAGTCGGAGGAGGACACGCGGGGCGCAGTGCGTCTGGCCCTGCTCTGCCCGTCCTCCACACCGGACGCCCAGGTGCCCGGCTCCGAGTGGGGGAGGGGGCGGGTGTCTTCGTCTTCCGCGGAGGGGAGCCTGCTCTGCCCCGAGTGCGAGGAGCGGGGCGAGAGCGGGGTCCAATCTTCCACGCGGTTCACATGGATCAGCAAGTTGTAGCGGTGGACGCCCGGCGGGGGAGGAACGTTGCGGTCCGGCAGGGAGAAGCCGATGATCTCGTCGACGCGGCCAGCACCACGCTTGAGCACCCACAGAGCCCTCGTGGCCAGGATGTGCGCCACGACCCAGCCCCACAGCCAGCACGCAAACGTCTTGGTGTGGCCATGTTCGTACGTGTGGCTGTCGAGCCGGTCGATGCGGCCGAAGTCGCTGAACGCCTCGTCCACCCCCTCCAAGCTCCAGAACTGCATGGGCAGGTTCTCGACGACGATGCGGACATGGAAGGGTCAGCTTCAGGATGGCCGCGTGGTCGTCCGGGTGCCAGGCGCGGACGAAGTACTTGCAGCCGTCCACCTTGATGACGCTGCGGCGGACCGCGTTGTCACGGTGCGCCGGCAGGTCTAAGTGCACCAGGAAGGCCTCGGGGTGGTGGGCGGTGACGCGAAGCTGGTGCGCCGGAGTGCGGAGCTGCTCGTCGATGGCCTTCCCCACCGCCATGGGGCTTGTGGCATGAGCTCGATTCGTAGCCGTGAGGGTGACCGCGTGTTGCTGAAGGATGTACTCCGTGTGCTCTAGGGCCGGCGTGGCGACCACCATCTTGTTGCTCTCGCGGGGCCGCCGCGCCGGATCCATGTGGGAGAAGCCAGCCATGGACGGAGCTTGGTGAAGAGGGGCTGACGGCGGCGGGGGAAGGGGAGGGTCGAAGAAGAGGCGGCCCCGCACCGGCACCCGCGCTGGCGCCGGCTTGGATCCAGCGGGGGCGAACCCTCCTAGGCCGCGGGCGCGGCTGGGACACTCTTTGGCGAAGTGGCCTTGGCGCTCACAGGAGATGCATCGCAGCGGGTCACGGCAATCCTTGCGTCGGTGGTGCTTGCTCAGGCATCGAAAGCACTTCCCACGGAAACGCCTTAAGAAGGCCTCGTGGCCGGGCGAAGGCATGGAGGCGCGCCCGTGGTCCGAGCGAGGAGCCACCGAGAGCAAACTGTTGCCCGTCGGCTCCTTGCTGGCTCGCCGGTTTTTGCGCGACTGGACTAGAACCCAACCACCTGCCTCCTCCAGAGGGGAGGAAATGGCAAGGTTTGATGGCACGACGACAATGGATTTAAGGCGCTGAGCCCCGGAGGGGGGCGGAGGCAGCAGATCTACCAGTCCAGAGGGTGGAGCAGTGTTGGAGGACTCACCCCGGAGCAGGAGACGCGGTGGAAGGCCTGGATCTGGCAGCCGACCAGTCAGGGAGAGCTCGCTTGCAACCGGGGCACGCGACGGACCGCCGGGCACGGGGGTGCAGGAGTCGGGCGCAGGGGGGGACGCCGAGCTGGCGCTCCTACTACAGGAAGGCCTACGGGCCCGAGCCATGAAGGCTGGTGGGTGGCCCCCGCGGCCGGAGTGGCACGCGGCGCGGAGGAGGGGCTGGTGGGTGGCCGTCGTGGCCGGAGTGGCACACGGCGCGGGGAAGGGGCTGCAAAGCTCGCTAGAACCGGTCAATCTGGTCGTCGACCCTCAGTCCTCTTTTGGAATGTTTAGAATGAAAGAAACGCCCGGGCTTTTCGACATAAGAGCACTCCACTGCCGGTTCTTCAAAAATGAAGAAATATTGCATCGGGATAGTGACACTCAGGGTCTTGTAACACATACTCTATTTCCAGTTTAAAAAAAGGTGTTTTATTTAAATTTGAGATGTGGATATTTAACTTCTACCCCCTCTGTCCCAGAATAAATGTCTTTGATTTTGGGACGGATGGAGTATTTAAGGTAAAACTTACAGGTCTTTTTTATTCAGGGAGAAATAGATTTTAGGTTAAATCGCGGGAAGATTTTAGGTAAAATTGGAGCCAACGGCAGTTCTCCACAGTCGCTGTACCCCCACCCCCTACCCACTCCGGAGCAGACCCCGGCCCCTGCGCTGTCGCTGTACCCCCACTCCCATGGCGCTCAAGCTCACACGCCACACGCACGCTCACGCAAATGTCGCTGCACGTTGACTTAGGCAGGCCGGCGCAACGCGTTCGGAGCGTTGATTTGGCCCCGAGCCCGAGCGGCATGGGCCAGCGCGGCACCCGCAGCGACGGATCGACGCACGATGACGACGCGCACCACCTGCTGTCCCTCCCCCCTCAATAATACACGAACTCGCTCGCCTGCTCGCTCCATTTCCGTCCGGTCCCTCCCGGGATGGTGATACGATTAACAAAACCTGGGTGCGCGGGTCAAAATCGACCTGCCGCCCGCCCGATCGATCGAAGCATCGAGTGGCTCAGGGCTCGACCGACCTATAATGCGGCAACACCGACGAGCAAAGCGCACGCATGCCATGCGCCGATGATCCCCGCGCTCCATGCGAAGCTTCCGCCCCGATCTTCCGGCGCCGTCGGCTGCGTGCGCTACCGTCAGGTCGCTTTTACCCGTCCGCGACGAAGCATCGGGTGATATCGACAACGTGCCCGAAGCTTCAAGAAGGGTCTCCTTCCTTCTTAGCTAGTGCCACCTGATGCTGATGGGACGTATTATTTCATGGTTTTTCTCAACGTATCAGGGCTGGACCGGGCGGCAGTTCGGCAATGCCAGGTGCATGCAGCGTGCAAAAGGTGGCGAGACTATGCGACGACCTCATGGAATTCTGTTACTACGTAGTGTTATTATTATTGGCACAAATAAAGGAAGCGGGAGCTTGAGTGCCCGACTTCCCTGAGATTGGGATTGGGCTCCAGCCTGCACAGCCTACCCAAACCCACTAACTACGTCGTCCACTGCGATTTATGGGCACAAAAGCGCCATGGAGGAGCACACACTCATGGACGGGCATTACACTAGTGTTATCCCTTGCGCCAAGCTAGATCGCTGATTTGACCAAGTGGCGCAGAGTGGCGCTACCATACTGGTTGACCCTAATAATAATGGTATCTAGTGTTCATGTGCCCCTTTTGCTCGCTCTTTCTGCTTTGCTACGAAGCTGCCGGAGCATGTGCGCATTTGATTTGATGACATCCAGGAGCGGCACTACTAGGCTTCGTAGTGCATCTGTTCCGGTCATCGGCCCGTTTCAACCAGTCAGGGAGAGGCTCACGGCGCAGGTGGCTCCCTTTGCAGCGGAGGGGCAAGAGGCAGATGTATATTTTGGTCAGGGGTCGCATTCTTTGCGTGACTTTCTTTACCTGCTATGCGGTACTAAGTTTGCCGAGGACCCGGGGCCTATTTAGGCAAGGAGTGTGTTTGCCGTTTCAAAAGGACAAAAGAAGAAGAAAGAGAGGCGTGTGTTTGCCCATGTACCTTTCCTTTTCTGTTGTGTAGTATCTTTTAGCTTTAGCTGTTATAGGAGAGCGGGCTCTCATTGATGGAATTGGAAAGTATGATGCTAAGATATGTGTTTATAAGGGAAGTACATAGTACCTTTTTTGCGATCTTGTTTTTCAGTGACCTCCATTCTGACCAGTTGTAAGCATATTCATGGTCACGGAAAAAAAGTAAGCATATTCCTAAATACTCATAAGAGATCATCATCATCATCATCATCATCATCATCATCATCATCATCATCATCATCATCATCTTGAGATTTTTCATTATAGGAGGAAGCTCCTATAATTATCACCCATGAAGAACATGCCAAGGAGTGATCAAATGGCAGGGGCACGACTCCATGGTTCTCAACTAATCCCTCCAATCCATATTACTTATCACAACTTTAGTACAACTGTGACAAGTAATACGGATCGGAGGGGGTAAGAGTTTTTTTTAACCCAATGCAGGTGCAACTCCTATCTAGGCCATCCAGTTTTACAGGAGATACACACTCTCACACTATAGGAATTTGTCTTCTCTGAATTAGACATTTTTGTTGAATTGCATGATACTTTGGAGCATGTTTCTTATCCTACATTACTTGGAGGTGATTTCAACCTTATTAGGGAGGAAAGGGGCAAAAGTAATGGTAATGTTAATTCCCATTATGCCTTTTCTTTTTAATGATTGGGTCCATAGGTAGGGCCTCCTTGAGATTTCTATTTCTAATAAGAGTTTCAGTTGGTGCAATAACCAAAATAATCACATGTTTCTGTTATTGATATTGTTCACTTATGTGGACCGGGATATCCATTTTCATCTTTCTTCACTTACTGCATTACCAGTGATCATACCCCTCTTGTGTTAGACACTCGAGACAGGAGGGTCACTGCTCCTGGGTTATTTAGATTTAAGAAATGGGGGCTTTCCCATGCTGATTTTGCTGGCATTGTTCATGATGTGTGGAATACACCTTCTAATGGTTCTTCTGCCATTGATAATAGGCAATTTAAAACTAGGTTACTTAGAAAGAAGGTAAAAGGGTGGAGTATTAATATTGAGTTAGTCTCTAAAAAGAAGACTAACTATCTCCTTATGGAGTTTGATATTTTTGATGTGTTATATTTTTGCAAAAGCTCTCTTGTGCTGCTGATGATAAAACTAGGATGAAAGACATCAAGAAAGAATTAGATGATATTAAAAAAAGAGTCTTGTAAGGAGTTAGAAATAATTTTTATTTCCACACTCTAGCAAATCATAGGCACAAGAAAAACATTAACATCCCTTTTGAGAGAAAATGGTCATGTCTTTGCACTCCTGAAATGTTGGATGTTGCTACTTTCTTTTACAAACATTTATTAGGTTTTGAGGGAAGACGTGATATTCATTTGGGACCCAATTTTTGGAATCCTGATGAACTTGTCACTGATGAGAGAATCTTCTTTTGCAAAAACATATATTTGAAGACGATATTTAAAATACTATTGTGGTCTCTTGTGCCCATGGTGCACCTGGTCCTGATGGCCTCTCCTTTCTCTTTTAACAGACATTTTGGGATCTCATTAAATTGGATTTTATGGCTGAAAGTGCAACCATGCCCTTAATATTTGATGTTGATGACAATATCCCCATGTAAATTACATGTGTGGATCATAGACCCCCCCCCCCCCGCCAAATTAATTATGACTCAAGAAGTGTGCAATAACGACAAGAAACAAAGCCTTTTTATTTCATATCTTGAGTTATAGGGATCTCACACTATTAAGAGGGGATAACAATCTGGCTAGACCATCTGGTTTGCTACAAGCACTGTCTAACTTGTCCCCCCCCCCCATGAACTAGTAGCCAATCTTCTAATATGGACAAAGAGCCAGGCACTTTATCAGGGGTCTCCTTTGTTCGGGCTATTTGATTGCTATCACAAAACATCAGTAGCTTGAGATTGTTGTCGGACATTTTCCTGGATGGTTATAGTGAAGGAAATATGCCCTAGAGGCAATAATAAAGTTGTTATTTATATTTCCTTATATCATGATAAATGTTTATAATTCATGCTAGAATTGTATTAACCAGAAATTTAGTACATGTGTGAATACATAGACAAGCAAAGTGTCCCTAGTATGCCTCTACTAGACTAGCTCGTTAATCAAAGATGGTTAAGTTTCCTGACCATAGACATGTGTTGTCATTTGATGAACGGGGTCATATTATTAGAGAATGATGTGATGGACAAGACCCATAAGTTAGCTTAGCATAAATGATCGTTTAGTTTTATTGCTATTGCTTTCTTCATGACTTATACATGTTCCTCTGACAATGAGTTTATGTAACTCACGAATACCGAAGGAACACCTTGTGTGCTATCAAACGTCACAACGTAACTGGGTGGTTATAAAGATGCTCTACAGGTGTCTCCGATGGTGTTTGTTGAGTTGGCATAGATCGAGATTAGGATTTTTCACTCCGTGTATCAGAGAGGTATCTCTGGGCCCTCTCGATAATGCACATCACTATGAGCCTTGCAAGAAATGTAACTAATTAGTTAGTTATGGTATGATGCATTACGGAACGAGTAAAGAGACTTGTCGGTAACGAGATTGAACTAGGTATGATGATACCGATGATCGAATCTCGGGCAAGTAACATACCGATGACAAAGGAAACAACGTATGTTGTTATGTGGTTTGACCGACAAAGATCTTCGTAGAATACGTATGGGCCAACATGAGCTTCCAGGTTCTGCTATTGGTTATTGACCGGAGATGTGTCTCGGTCATGTCTACATAGTTCTCGAACCCGGAGGGTCCGCACGCTTAATGTTCGATGACGATTTGTATTATGAGTTATGTGATTTGATGACATAAGTTTGTTCGGAGTCCCGGATGAGATCACGGACATGACGAGGAGTCTCGAAATGGTTGAGAGGTAAAGATTCATATATTGGAAGGTTACATTAGGACACCAGAATGGTTTCGGAAAGTTTCAGATAAGTTTCGGAGTACCGGGGGTTACCGGAACCCCCCGGGGGGGGGGGAATTGGTGGGCCTTCATGGGCCTTAGTGGAAAGGAGAGGAGGGCCGCAAGGGAGGCCATGCGCCCCCATGGCCAGTCCGAATTGGACTAGGGAGGGGGTGGCGCCCCCCTCTTTCCTTCTCCCTTCCTCCTCCTTCCCTCTCTCCCTCTCTTGGAAAGGAAGGGGAATCCAACTAGGATTGGGAATCCTAGTTGGACTCCCCTATGGCGCGTGCCTCCCTATGGCCGGCCTCCTCTCCTCCCCCCTTTATATACGGAGGCGGGGGGCACCCCAAAGGCACAACAAACATCTCTTAGCCGTGTGCGGTGTCCCCCTCCACAGTTTACCACCTCGGTCATATCGCCGTAGTGCTTAGGCGAAGCCCTGCGTCGGTAGCTTCAGCATCACCGTCGCCACGCCATCGTGCTGACGGAACTCTTCCTCATCCTCAACTAGATCAATAGATTGAGGGACGTCATCGTGCCGAACGTGTGCTGGACACGAAGGTGCCGTATGTTCGGTGCTAGGATCGGTTGGATCGGGAAGACGTTTGACTACATCAACCGCATTACTAAACGCTTCCGCTTTCGGTCTACGAGGGTACGTAGACACACTCTCCCCTCTCGTTGCTATGCATCTCCTAGATAGATATTGCGTGATCGTAGGAATTTTTTTGAAATACTGCGTTCTCCAACATATAGAGCTCTCTTTCGTCTAGGTATGGCCTGGACTGTCAGAGCTGCAAGTTGTACTGTCTGGCCAACTGTCTTATGTTCTTCTCTACTTTACACTATTGTATATGTGCCTTTTCATCAGTGGCCAAACTGTCCGAGTTCCTGGGTGGATAGCCTGCCTCGCGCATTTTCTACCTCAAATGACTAGTTCCTTGGGGACTATAAATACCCCCACCACCACTTCGTGGAGGGGTTGACCAACACAGTAAAAGGCTCCATCTCCTTTATCCTACACCATATCTTAGATCTCCAAGATATTTATGAGAGTTCTTCAATGAGATTTCACCTAGTGATAGACCCACTCATCCTCTCTATTTTGACCAAAGTAATTTGTGATTTGAGCATGAGTTCTCCTAGTTGTGATCTTTGAAGGTTGAAGACTCCTAGGTGGTAGGAGTCTTTGGTGAGGAATCAACTTAGACTACTAGGCGGTAGGAGTCTTTGGCGAGGAATCAACTTGTGATTCACCCGTGTGAAGTTTGTGAAGCTTTGGACACTACCTATAGGTCTACCACTAGTTGTTGAGAATCGCATTGAATGTATTATCTCAAGGAGAATAGCATGAGCCTTCATCGTAACACGCATCCCTCCAATGCCGATTAACTTCTCACCAAGGAAGTGAACACCCAGATACATCCTCGTCTTGATGTCGTAAATTATCCCTAACCCTAGCTCCCTACTTATGGTTTACTTTGATCACTTGACCTTGCACTCATTGACTTGTTGAATCCATTAATATTGCTCTTGTTATCTCACCCTAGCAATTGTCTACGCTCGCATTTACATTCCACACTTGCCTAAGCTTGCTAATAATAAAATAAAATTTGTAATTGTACCTATTCACCCCCCTCTAGGTCTATCTCGATCCTTTCAATGACCCGTATTAAATAATTTGAGGAAGGCAATCTAGGCATTTATAAGCTTAATTTTGAAACCATTACATTGATCCAAAAGAACCTGATGCTAAAGAGATGAAGAAATTTCGTCCTATTAGTCTTAGTAACTATGTTGTAAAGACTTTTACTAAAGCTAGGACTATTAGGGCTTCGCTTATCTGTGACAGATTGATCTTTCTGAACCAAACTGCTTTTATTAAAGGGATATTTATTTAGAAGTATTGTAATGGCACACGAAACTATTCATGAGATTCACATATCTGTGTCTAGTGGTCTAGTTTTGAAATTGGAATACGAGAAGGCTTATGAAAGAGTGAGTTGTGATTTCCTTGTGGAAATGCTCACTTCTAGAGGTTTGACCGATGAAGGGATTAAGTGGATTTGTAACACCCACTCTCAAGGTTCCTTTTGTGTCAGACTTATTAATACAAATGGGCCATATTTTATTGGAGGAAAAGGCTTGAAACAGAGTGATCCTCTTTGTCCCTTGCTATTTAATTTGGTTGCACGTGTCTTATCTAAGATGCTTATAAAGCCATGAACCACATTTTTATTGACGGATTGCTCCCTAAGATTATACCTGGTGGCGTTGTTAATCTTCAATGCGCTGATAACACGGTTCTGTTTTTAGATACTTCTGTTGACTATGCTAGGAATCTTATATGGATTTTATCATGATTTGAGAAACTTTCTAGTTTGAATATTATTTTTCACAAAAGTGGTCTTCACACTACTGAAAGTGCGTTATATCGACTAGAGGGGGGGTGAATAGGTGATTTTTATGAAATTCTTCACTGAGGAATTTGCCGGTGAGGAAATTCCTTAGCGAAGAACTACTAGCAGCGGAATGAGTACTCAAAAGTAAACATAACAGAATACAAGCATAGTCATCATGATGAAATGAAGACAGGCACAGAGTACAGAAGCGTAAGCACAGGATAACACAGGATGAAGACAAACAGACTGAAGAAATTGAACTGAGGAAATTGAGAAAGTCTTCAGTCAAAGTCTTCAAACACAGATATGAACAAGCACACAACACAGTTATGAGGAAATGAAAGAGTTGAGGAAATAGAACCAGTAAGCTTGGTGATGACAATGATTTGGTAGGCCAGTTCCAACTGCTGTCTCAGTTGTACGTCTGGTTGGAGCGGCTGAGTATTTAAACTCGAGGACACACAGTCCCGGACACCCAGTCCTGAACACGCAGCTCAGGACACCCAGTCCTCACCGTATTCTCCTTGAACTAAGGTCACACAGACCTCGTCCAATCACTCGTGGTAAGTCTTGAGGCGACTTCCAAACCTTCACAAACTCAGTCACTCGACGATCCACAATTCCTCTTGGATACTCTAGACCATGACGCCTAACCGTCTGGAAGAAGCACAGTCTTCAAAGGTAACAAGCGTCGGATCCACGCAGGATCAATCTCTTCAGTGATGCTCAATCACTTGGGGTTTGTAGGTGTTTGGGTTTTGGGTTTTTGGTTTTTCCTCACTTGATGATTTTCGCTCAAAGTCTTCAGAGGATGGGTTGCTCTCAAATGACAAGTGTCAGTTTTTCTCGGAGCAGCCAACCAGCTAGTGGTTGTAGGGGGCGGCTATTTATAGCCTAGGGAGCAGCCCGACATGGTAAGACATAAATGCCCTTCAAGGATATGACCGTTAGGTGGATAGATATTTTGGGACAGTTGGCGCATAGCACAGCAACGGTCGGAATTTTGAGTAGCAAAATCCTCAGGGCTATCATGTTCCTCACTGTGTAGGAAATCCGCACTGGTGAATTCCTAACTCCTCAGTCAGAACAAATTCCTCAGAGACCAGAAGAGCTTCATCTCTGTCACTGAAGAAATTGACTGAACTGTATGAGATTTCCAATGGCTTCACTTGAAGGGATTGGTAGGTGTAGGATTTTGAGTTGAGCATCACTTGGAAATTTTTCCTTAGTATTTCCTCGACCCCCTTTAACAGTACGGTGTTTCCTATGACTCAAGAAAGAGAAAATGAAACTACGAAAACAAAAGTCTTCATGCTTCATGTTCCTCGAATGAATATCAAGTCTTCACGGTCACACCATTTTCTTCACTTTCAAAGTCTTCAGAAAGTCTTCAGAATACCAAAGTCTTCAGACAAAGAACTTCATTTTTAGGGGTCAACTTTCTCTGTAAATATCAAACTCCTCATAGACTTATAGACCTGTGTACACTCATAAACACATTAGTCCCTTAACCTATAAGTCTTCAATACACCAAAATCACTAAGGGGCACTAGATGCACTTACAATCTCCCCCTTTTTGGTGATTGATGACAATATAGGTTAAGTTTTCAACGGGGATAAACATATGAAGTGTAACTACTAATATTGAGGAATTTGATTGCAAGATATAGAAGAACTCCCCCTGAAGATGTGCATAGTGAGGAATTTGCTTTTGAAGCAATGCACACTTGAAGAGTTGAATCATGGAGATCTCCCCCTATATCTTGTAATTTATACACGCATTTGATATATAACAGTGAAGAATTTGAAATGCATGATGAAATATGGTGACTGATGTAATTCAGCATGCGTGCAATAATATTAACGAGGAATAAGCATGCAGAAAAATGTATCAAGAGTATCAGAGCACCATCGGGTTTAAGTTTACAACTCGATCCAATAAAGTCGCAGAAGAACGACAGTTGTAACTTAAGAAAAAAATGCCCATATAGAAAGACCCGCTTGAAGACTAACTCAAAATTCTCCCCCTTTATCATCAAATGACCAAAAGGATTGAATATGAGGACTACGCCCCTGAAGAATATCAAGTTGATGAAGGAGCGCCAGCGTTGTTGGGGTCGTTTGTTGTAGTAGGGCCTGCTGCAGTGTCGTCCAAGTCTTCATTTTCATCAGTGTCGCGCGATGAAGAATATGAGTTGGCCACCAGAGAAGGAACCTTGACCTTCTTGAATTTCTTCGGTGGAGGTGCAGACCAGTCAAAATCTTCATTGAGACCCATGTTCTTCAGATCTTCTTCACCATACAGATGTGACAGGATTGCCCAGGTGCGACCGAAGACTTGATGGAGGTAGTAATGGTTTTTCTTCACTGCATTGTGTGTGGCAGTCATGTTGTGAAGAAGTGAACCAAACTGACGCTTAACTCACTTGTGATCTCGATCCACCTTCTGGTGAAGACTAAGCAGAAGTTCACGGTCAGTCATCACGCGCGGAGCAGTGGCTTGAGGAGTGGACTTGGGTGCATTGGCAGAGTCATGTGTGGCAGATTCATCATTGGTGGAGTAAGATGCAGCTTTGCGAAACTGACCATCCAATGGATGAATGCCTTCATCTATTACAGCTTGTGCCTTGCCCTTTCCATCAATCGAGGAATATGTCTGCTTGAGGACTTCAATTGGGGGCAAGTAGTTGAGGTGATTCTGGAAATCAGCTTTGTAGTTGAGTGAAGACCTTGTCCTGAGGAATCTCATAATCCAAGGTGCATAAGGCTTCAGCTCAAACGGAGATAGTGCAACATTTGCCATAGTCCTCATGAAAATCGTGATAATTGACAGGAATGCCATGAACGATGTTGAATACCAGATTCTTCATGATGCCAACAATTTCCTCATTAGATGAGTCGTGGCCTTTGATAGGACTGATTGTCCTCGTAAGAATACGATAGACAGTTCTGGGCACGTACATCAATTCCTTCACGAGGAATTTGGTTCTTGGTGCTTGACCTGGCTTCAAAGGTTTCATCAGCACCTGCATGTAATGATGTGTGAGCTCAGGTTCACTATAGATGCAGCGAGCTTCTTCAAGGGGAGGACTGAGTGGTAGAGCACAAAGCAATTCAGAGGCTGGTGCAGTGTAGTGAGTGTTTTCAGACATCCAGTCCAGCACCCATGAATTCACATCTTCAGCATCTCCGGTGATGTGCAGTGTTGCATAGAATTGAAGAATCAGTTCTTCATTCCAATCGCAGATGTCAGAGCAAAAGTTGAGCAGTCCAGCATCATGAAGAACACTGAGGACTGGTGCGAAGCACGGCAGAGATTCCATATCCACGTGAGGAATATGCTCATGGTAGAAGATCTTCTCCTTGTTGAACAGCACTGAGGAATAGAAATTGGCTTGACTAGCAATCCAGAAATGCCTCTTCCTAATGCGAGCAGAGTTATATGGGTTATAATCTTCGAAGAATACGTGCTCGCCGAAGAAATCATCAGCCTTGAACTTCTGCTTGCGTGAGAATGGGTCCTTTGGCTTTGGCAAAGGAGTGTTAGTGATTTGCATCACGACCTCAGGAATCTCAAATGCAGGTTCTTCAGGCTGAGGAATTTCAGGTTCCTCCTTAGTGACAGTCTGCGTCGTTGGTTGTTCAGCAGCAGTAGTTTCTTCAGTGCTAGTGGCTGGAATTTCCTCATGGACAGATGCAGTGGGATGAGTTTCTTCAGAGCCCATATGTACAGTTTGTGTGGGGGACTGAGGAATTTGCTGTAGAGGGGTGAACATTGGAGAGTTTGGATGCTGACTTTCCCAGAATTCATCACTGATTACGGGTGTGGAGCAGCCAACGTCCACATCTTCATCTTCCATTTCTTCAATGCCAGCCTCTTCAGCTGTGAACTGAGGCATAGGCGAGGAGATGATAGGTGTTGAAGGGATCGCATCCACTTCAATTTCTTCATCCAATGGTTCAGACGAAGCAGCAGAAGGAGTTTCTTCATCAGATCCGCTGGGGATCACATAGTCTTCATCAAAAGGAACAAGGTCCTTTGATGACCTGGTTGAGATGGGAACAACATCAATGGGATTTGCAGTCATAGGCTTCATTTTCTTCAGAGCTGAAGAATCTGAAGCAACTGATGCTTTCCTTTTCTTCACTGCAGCACGCTCTGCAGCCTTGGTCTTCTTCACATTTGATGCAGATGGAAGAATTGGAGTTGAAGTTGGTGCAGGAGCAGCTGAGGAATCTGGTTGATTTTCTTCAGGCACAACTGATGCAGTCGCCCTGAGTTCTTCAGTTTCTTCAGGCGCACCACTAGTGGGTGCCCTGGCAATTTCTTCAGTGGCTGGAATGCAGTCATCAGCCCTGGAACCCACATTTTCTTCAGCAGCCTGATTTTCATCAGCGGTGCTGGCATTTTCTTCAATAGGCTGAGCAGATGCTTCAGCCTGAGGAATTTCCTGTTGCGTTGGGGCTGCAACATTGGAAGTGAAGTTATCCGCAAGTTTCACAAAACGAACCTTGGCTCCAAGCCAATCAGCGCGATATGCGTCAAAGTCATCACTGAGTTTCTTGATCTCAGTCTGAATAGTGACAAGTTCTTCAGTTGTCATAGAGACAACGTTTTTATTCAGATAGCGCTCTTTCTTGTACTGCGCTTTCTTGATCTGCCTGGCCTTCTCAAACTTCCACTTTTCTTCTTGAATGAAGTGGGTCAGCATGTGACTTTGGCCAGGAGTCAGCTTGAAGTCAGGTAAGGGAGTGTTGGGGTCCTTGTGCCAGACATCAATGTAGTCGAGGATCAACTTGGGATCCAAAAGCAGCGGAACCTCTGATCCTTTGGCTCTAGCGGCCCTGACTTGTCTGTCTCTGATGATTTCTGCAAGTTCATCATCATCAGCTTCATCTTCTTCAGACGGTACTTGGAAAGCGACTTGTTTCTTTTGAGGACTTGGGCGAGGACCTCGTCCAGCAGTTGCCTTTGTCTTCAGCAGTGAGGGGCCAGCTGAGGAACTAGCTGAGACACCTGAGGCAATGGAGATGCCTGCAGTCCTTTGGCACGAGGCGAGATGCACAGGTGCTGAGGATTTAGTCGGAATAGCTGAGGGCTTAGGCGGAGGAGCTGAGGACTTTTGAGGAACAGGAGCAACATGAGGAATTTGCCGTGAGGGCTTTGAGGATTCTGGCCATGAGGGCATTGCTGAGGAACTTGGCCTTGAGGGTATTGTTGGTGAAGCACTTGGCTTACGCGCAGGCTTCTTTGACATAGCCTTCTTTGGCTTGACAGCAAAGGCCTCAGCAGAGGCAGCAGCAGCAGCAGAGTCTTCATTGAATTTCCTCACTGCTTTTTTGGCTTGCTTAGCCAACTTGGCTTGGCGCTTGGCCCATTCATTAGGATAGTCCTCACCGCGCTTGAGGCCGGTGGGATCAGCGATTTGGCCAGGTGCCAATGGAGGTCTTGGGCATGGAGGATTGAGTGCGAATTTGTTCATGTACTTAGGAGTGACATATCTGTACTCCCTCCACTCTCTAGCCCATCTCCTCTCTATCTTCTGAATGCGCACTTTGCGCTCATTCTTGGTTTCCTCAGTAGGTGTGCAGTACCCAGCATATATTTCATCAGGGATCTCAAACGCTGTATTTACCTCAGGCCTCTTTCCTCCCTTCTGTGGCTTCTTACGTCAGCCATTTTCTTCAGTTGAGGAATTTGAACAATTGAATTCTCTAAAGAAGTATGCAACTTTTCTTCGAGGAACGCTGCAAATGAGTTAAGTTGATGAGAACCTAGTGATTCAGCAGCTGACATGTGTACCTATGAACAGAGTATAGTTGCGAGGAATTTGGAGAGGTCATATGCGTTCTCAGAAGGTTTTGTAAAAAGAACAAGTTAGAGGAATTTGACCTGATGAGTCTTGAAGAATTTCACTAAACGTTCTTTGTCTTAGGTTCCAGAGATGTGTAGATTAAAAATCCACACATTTGAGGAATCTTGAAGAAAAACATGGCTTAGAGAAACGAATCAAGAATAGATGACTTGTGAGGTGTTTAGTGTGTGAATCTATGAAGAAAAACACCTTTGAAGATTTTGAAGATAATCATTCGAATCAACGAGGGTAGTAAAAGTAACTTTTAATTACCCTGGACGAAGAACACGATGAACTGGAGTGAGGAGATGTGAAGTTCGTCTGTGCAGATCTTCCACGCCCTAACTTGGCGGTGGAAGACAGCTACGGCGGCGGCGGAGTGAAGATTTCCGCGGTCGGCGCGAGTACATCGGCGACGAGGTCGAGGCAGTGAAGCTCTTCCTCACCGGCGGCGATGAAGTAGCGACGGTGCTAGGGTTTGAGAAGCTCGAGCTGGAGAGAGAGATCGAGCGGAGTAAAAGAAGCGAGGAAGGGAAGGAGGGGTATTTATAGCCACGGTGAAAAACTGCTCGCCCGAAGAAATTGGACGAACGTGCCCCTGACCCTTCTCATTCGCATGACATGTGTCACCCACGTAGTGAGAGGTGGAGATCGTGTTAGATTGTGGGTGAGTGGATAAGTATATCATGTGATGCGGAACGGTTTGAGCGGCAAAGCCGAAAATTTAGATAAGATAGGTTTTAAAGTTCCGTTCGCAATTTCTTCAGCTGACAAGGACATAGTGAAGATTTTGAACGAGCTTCAAATAGAACGCACATGAAGAATTTGTGAACAGATTGGGTTGAGTATAGCATAGAGGGGAAGGGTCCGATCACATTCACTTAGCAGAAAACCAACTTGAAGAATTAGCAATAAGTGAATGCTGTAGAGGACATAAACTCATATATATATATATATATAGTCAATGAAGAAAAATGACGGAAACAGTGAAGACACTGCAAAGTTGAAGAATATGAACAATTGAGGAATTTCAACTTTTGGTGGTGGCATGACCCACCGTATAAGAATGATGATTTCAGACACCGTGTACAATTATCGTAGGGTTCTGATAATCAAATTCTTTGTTAATTTATTCACACTAAGAGTGTTATTCTTCATTGATTGAAGGAAACGTTTCTTCATGTGTTGCACATCTAAGTCATCAATTTTGCATAAGTGTTAGGATGAGTGTCCTTTTCAAAGAACATTCGAAGATTCTAGGATATTTAGCTCACACCGCAACTTGCTAAATCTCTTCTCATCCAAGGGCTTTGTGAAGATATCGGCTAGTTGTTCTTCAGTGTAGCGACCAGACCTCAAACGGTCTGATCTCTGTGCTCCGGTGTCATCCCTGGATCAGTAATGCTGACACCACACAGTACTCGGAGGATTTATAGCAGAGTAGCAATCACACACTTATTACATCGAGTGTCTCCAAAAGAGACCTTATTACAATAAATATGGCTTAAGGCCATCTAATAACGGTAACAGCGGAAGGCTTGGAAGATAAGTGAGTCCATCAACTCCAATGACATCACTGAGTATAGAACCACGACCTAAAAACTCCTTAATCGTTGTCTGAAAAGTCTGCAACATTAACGTTGCAGCCCGAAATGGGTCAGCACATGGAATATGCTGGCAAGGTAACACATAGAGAGTAATGGAATGAAACAGCTATACTACATGCATATTTGGCCGGTGGAAAGCTCTATGGTTACAGTTTTGCGTAAAGCCAATTTTTCCCTACTTCAAAGGAATAAAATTTAATTACTATCATGGTGGTTGTTAAACATTGAGAATGGTTGACAACATTCTCAATCCCAATTAAACATCATCATTAAACATAACCCAACAAAATTAATTTAGAGTAACATGTTGAGATTCACATGATAATCCAGGTACTAGATACTCAAGATGTCCATAACCGGGGACACGGCTAACCATGATTAGTTTATTACACTCTGCATAGGTTTGCGCACTTTTCCACACAAGACTCGATCACCTCCGTTTGGTTTCTCGCACTACATGGTGTTTGAGAATACGGATGACCGAGACATAGTCTTTCAGAAGCGCTAGCACCTTACGATCGGGTAGACCGTATCACCTACATCCCCTACATCTGCTAGTCTACCACTGTAAGAGTTCGCACAACTTAGTCAACTATGCTAGAGCCCATAATAGCTTGTGGCTGCACACGGAAGTTTCTAGTATGAATAGTCTCATGATCCCTTTGAGCCTGTGTGGCGGTCCAAAAGAAAACAGGCAAGTCCTGGAATACCCAGGTGCCTCAATCCACCCAGATGTGTGTTTAAGTTGCCACCTTAGATAAACCATTAAATTAACAATCTCACATCTGTCATGGATATCACTCACCCAATCCACGTCTACTAGCATAGCATGGCATAATAAGCAAACGTAGAAGTAACTCCCAAAGGTTTGATAATAACAGGTAATAGGTACTACCTCATCTACTTCCCATCCCACAATTTAATTAGATCCTAATCATGCAATGTGTGAGGATTGATCTAATGCAATAAAACTGGGTAGTAGAAAGGTATGATCAAAGTGTTACTTGCCTTGCTGATGATCCGCGAAACCTAACGATTCGAAGTAACAGGCGGCGCACTCCGGGTACTCTATCGCAAACAAAAAAACAAACAAGCATACAATAAGTACTCATCTAATGCACAGGTAAAACTCAAATAAGAGATCTAACCAGAAGGTTCAATTTAAGAACTCCGGTTGGCAAAAAGAATCAAATCGAACGAAGCAACGAAAGTCCAACGGCGAAAGAAGACAACTTCATTGTAGTAATCTGAATCTAGGGCAAATTTTACAGTAGCAAAATCTTGTTTAAGTTGGTTAAACGGATAGAGGGTTTCGAGACGAATCCCTAGGCGCTTGAATCACCTGATTCCGATAAACGAGCGAAAAGTTATACTAAAACGAAAATCGGATCAGGAATCGCGATCAGAAAAATCGCGGATTTAATCCGAGAAAAAGAAAAACGACGAACGCCGATTTTTTTTTATTCCGCTCGGAAGAAAAATAAAAAGAAATACTAAATAGACTCCAAAAATTCCGAAATAAATTTTCACGGGCTTCTAAAATCAAGCCGCACAAGGTGAACATTTATTTGGGACCTAAATGCAATTTTGAAAAACACACTTTTTTCCTAAATTCAAATAAAACACCGAAAAACTTCGAAATAAAATCTTATTTGATTTTATTATTAAATCCTCAATATTTCTTTATATTGGGAAAGTCATTTTATTCCCTCTCTCATATTTTTGTAATAGAAATAATTGATGCTAAAATAAATAAAATCAAATGATCCTATTCTCAAAATTTGAGAAAACTCAAATATGAAAATAAGGAAATCCCCAACTCTCTCCGTGGGTCATTGAGTTGCGTAGAATTTCTAGGATCAACCAAAATGCAAAATAAAATATGATATGCATGATGCTCTAATGTATAACATTCCAAATTGAAAATTTGGGATGTTACAAACCTACCCCCTTAAGATGAATCTCGCCCTCGAGATTCGGGTTGGCTAGAAAATAGGTGAGGGTGGTCTTTGAGCAGATCTTCCTCTCGCTCCCAGGTGGCTTCATCCTCCGTGTGGTGGCTCCACTAAACTTTGCAAAACTTAATAACCTTGCTGCGAGTAACTCGGCTGGTAAACTCGAGAATCTTAATTGGTTGCTCCTCGTAGGTCAAATCATTATCCAACTAAATAGTTTCCAAAGGCACTGTATCTCTCAACGGTATGTCAGCCATCTCCGCGTGACATTTCTTTAACTGAGAAATGTGGAACACATCATGTACTCCTGACAATCCTTCGGACAATTCCAACTTGTAGGCCACTTCTCCCATACGCTCCAAAACTCGATATGGTCCTACAAATCGTGGCGCTAACTTCCCTTTAACTCCAAAACGCTTTGTTCCTCGAAGTGGAGATACTCGAAGATAAGCTCTATCTCCAACTTCGTAAACTGTCTCCTTGCGTTTAGAATCCGCATAACTCTTCTGTCTGGACTGGGCTACCTTGAGCCTATCGCGAATCAACTTCACCTTCTGTTCAGACTCTTTAATCAAGTCAGGTCCAAAGAACTGGCGGTCTCCAACTTCGTCCCACGACAGCGGTGTCCTGCACCTCCTTCCGTACAAAGCTTCGAAAGGGGCCATCTTTAAACTGGTTTGATAACTGTTGTTGTAAGAGAACTCTGCATATGGCAAATTATCGTCCCAACTAGATCCATAATCTAACGCACAAGCTCTCAGCATATCCTCCAAAATCTGATTGACTCTCTCGGTCTGTCCATCTGTCTATGGATGAAAAGCTGTACTGAATTCTAACCTGGTTCCCAAAGTTTCGTGCAGCTGCTTCCAAAACTTTGAGGTAAACTGGGTTCCTCTATCCGATATGATACTCCTTGGAACTCCATGCAGACATACGATCCTGGTCATGTATATCTTTGCCAACTTAGCACTGGTATAAGTGGTCTTTACTGGGATGAAATGAGCTACTTTCGTCAATCGATCAACTACAACCCAAATCGAGTCATAGCCTGAACGAGTCCTGGGCAATCCCGTGATAAAATCCATGCCTAACTTATCCCACTTCCATTCGGGTATCAGCAATGGTTGTAACAATCCTGCTGGCTTCTGATGCACTGCCTTTACTCTCTGGCATACATCACAAACTGCTACATACTCTGCAATATCCTTCTTCATTCCGGTCCACCAGAAAATATCCTTCAAATCCAGATACATCTTGGTATTTCCTGGGTGAATTGAATACGGTGAATCGTGTGCCTCTTGCAAAATTAACTTCCTGATCTCCGGGTCATTGGGCACGTAAACACGGTCTTCAAACCATAGGGTGTCGTGCTCATCCTCACGAAATCCTTTAGCTTTTCCTTTGCTCAGTTTCTCCTTTATACCGGCAATCTCTTTGTCAGCTTTCTGAGCTTCCCTGATTTTATCCATCAAAGTTGACTGAATCTCCAATGCTGCTACATAACCTCTTGGAACTATTTCCACACATAGTTCACGAAGATTTTCGGCTAACTCCCTTGGTATTTCTCCCGTCATTAACGTATCGACATGGCTCCCGGCTTAATGCGTCTGCTACTACATTAGCCTTTCCAGGATGATAATGCAATTTCATATCATAATCCTTGATAAGCTCCAACCATCTTCTTTGTCTGAGATTTAACTCCTTCTGGGTGAAAATGTACTTCAAACTCTTATGATCCGTGTACACCTCACAATGATTTCCAGTGAGAAAATGTCTCCATGTCTTCAATGCATGCACTACGGCTGCTAACTCCAAATCATGTGTGGCATAATTCGACTCATGAGGTTTCAGTTGTCTTGAGGCATATGAAACAACTCTCCCTTCCTGCATAAGCACTGCTCCAAGTCCTCGACGTGAAGCGTCGCAATACACCTCATAATCCTTGGTCTGGTCTGGCAAAATCAACACTGGTGAGGTAACCAAACGTTTCCTCAACTCCTGGAAACTAGCCTCACATTCCTCTGTCCATATGAACTTGGTATCCTTCTTCAACAACTCAATCATAGGCTTCGCAATCTTTGAGAAATTCTCAATAAATCTCCGGTAGTATCCTGCGAGTCCAAGAAAACTCCGGATCTCTCCAACTGTTGTTGGGGCTTCCCACTTGGTCACAGTTTCAACTTTAGTGGGATCTACTGCTATACCTTCTCCAGATATAACATGTCCGAGGAATCCTACTTCCTTCAACCAAAACTCACATTTGCTGAACTTGGCATATAATTAACGTTCTTTGAGCTTTCCAAGTACCAAACGCAAATGCTCTTTATATTCCTCTTCATTCTTCGAATAAACCAGGATATCATCAATGAACACTACGACGAACTTATCCAAAAATTTCATAAATACTTTGTTCATCATGTTCATAAAATAGGTAGGTGCGTTAGTCAGACCAAATGACATAACGGTATACTCGTACAACCCATACCTGGTGGTAAAAGCTGTCTTCGGAATATCCTGTTCTCAAATCTTCAACTGGTGGTATCCTGATCGTAGATCGATCTTGGAAAATACCTTAGCTCCTTGCAATCGATCAAACAGATCATTGATCATTGGTAGTGGGTACTTGTTCTTGATTGTTACTTCATTCACTCCTCGATAATCAACAACCATCCTTAACGATCCATCTTTCTTCTCCACCAGAAGTACTGGCGATCCCCAAGGTGAAGAACTTGGGCGAATATATCCTGTATCCAGTAACTCCTTAATCTGCTTCTTAATTTCCACCAAATCCTTTGCTGGCATCCTATATGGTCTCTTTGATATTGGCCCTGTGCCTAGCAATAGCTCAATCAAAAACTCAATATCTCTATCCGGTGGCATGCCTGGCAACTCCTCTGGAAATACATCAGGGAAATCCCTTACCACTGGTACTTCCTCCTGCACAACTCCTGTTAAGCAATTTACTTGAGTCCTCTTTGACACATGCCGGGATACATACTTGATCCTTCTCCCTTCTGGTGTGGTAAGCAAAATTGACTTACTAGCACATTCAATATTCACTTCATACTTTGATAACCAATCCATGCCTAATATCACATCCAATCCTTGGGATTCCAATACTATTAGATCTGAGGGAAAACATAGTTACCAATCCTTAATGGTAACCGATCACACCATCGACTAGCCATATATTCTGCTCCAGGCGAGGTTACTAACATGGGTGACCTAAGGGCTTGGGTTGATAGGTTATACTTATCCACAAATCCCCTTGAGATGTATGAATGCGATGCGCCAGTATCAAAAAGAACGAGTGCAGTAAATGACTTAACCAAAAACTTACCTATTACTGCATCGGGCTGAGCTTCAACCTCCTCCACGCAAACGTGGTTCACTTGTCCCCTGTTGAAAGGGTTCGGCTTCTTCCCAGAACTTCCATTGCAATTTTGGCCTTCAGGACATTCATTGGCATAATGTCCGGTCTTCAAACACTTAAAGCAAGTGACTTGGCTCAAGTCCTTGGCTGGGGTTGAGGGGTTGGTGCGGTTCTGGCCGTTGCTTCCTCCATTGCCATTACCATTCTTGGTGCCATTGTGATTATGCGAGCTACCTCCTCCATGGGTATGCTGAAAATGTCCTCCTGGTCTAGGGGTAAAACGTGGCTTCTGCTGAGCTCCTGAATTGTACTTTCCTTGTCCATACTTCCTCTTGCGGTTCTCAATCTGCTGCTGCTTCCCTTCAATCATAAGAGCATGATCTACCAACTCCTGGTAGTTGTTGAAGGTTGCTACCATCAACTGCATGCTCAACTCATCATTCAGTCCTTCCAGCAACTTCTCCTGCTTAGCTGCATCCGTAGCGACGTCATCTGGGGCATAACATGCTAGCCTACTAAATTCCTCCACATACTGGCCAACTGTCCGTCCTCCTTGGCGCAAGTTGCGAAACTCACGCTTCTTCATGGCCATAGCTCCTGCTGAAACATGGGCAGTACGAAAAGCCTGCTGAAACTGGTCCCATGTGACAGTGTCGACTGGGAAAGTGGCTGTGAAATTCTCCCACCATGATGCTGCGGGTCCTTCTAGCTGATGTGCGACAAACTTCACCTTCTCCGCATCTGTGCATCCTGCTGTGGTCAACTCCCTAGCTGTCTTGCGGAGCCAATCATCTGCTACTATCGGCTTGGTGCTACTGGAAAACACCGGTGGATTCATCCTAAGAAAACGGGCTAAGTGGTCAACAGGTGGTGGTGGTGGTGGTGGGTTGTTGTTGTTGTTCCCCTGATTCTGATTCTGGACTAGCAACTGCATCAATGTGTTCTGCTGCTGGTTCAACTGGGTGAGCTCCGGTGGTAAGGCAAATCCGGGGTCACGTCTCGGAGGCATCTGAGGGTTTAGAAAAGATGAGATATAAGAATAGAGGGGGTCTAAAGAGAAAACACTACCCATATGCACATGAGGCAAAAGCAAACAATTCAATTCATTCAATCAAACAAAGGCATACAATCGATCTATCTATCGCAAAAGTGCTCGGACTACTATATTTACATGGTGGACTACTACTACTGATGAGGTGGTCTACTAGAAATATTCTTCGGTTGCAGACTCCATGATATCTGCTCCAGTTTCATTAACATAGTCATCATCGCTACTATCTGGTTCCGAGTCGGTGCCGTCGATGATGATGTAGTCTTCCGGGCTAATCTCCTGGGGTTCTTCGTCTTCATCCACTAGCGTAGGGCCTCCCATTAATACTGCTAGCTTCATAGTTAGGTCGGCATTCTTATCCACCAATACTTCAATTTCTTCTTCATAATCTTCACGTGTAGCCTTGAGTTCTTCCTCCAGTTCCTTGATTCTAGTCTTAGCCTTCTTCAGATCTATCATGTCGGCGCACATCTGGTTCTTCTGTTGTCGAATGTGCTGGTTTAGCTCCTGGATAAAAGCTGCAATTGATCTATCCTTCCTGGTGCTGATCATCTCCCAGTGCTCATCTCGACGCCCACAAATCTGGTAGATAGTATCCTTGAGATCCTTGCGGTAGACTTCTCCAATGCGTCCCATGGCGATGTGAGCTACCATGCTCTTTCCTAGACTCCAGGTTGGTGCATCAAAAGAAAACTCTATGGGCTCAGTGACTGGCATGAACGTCCTTCCTGGAACTTGAACTTGAATCATCCAGCGCTCTTCTTCAAGTAAAGTGGTGTTGTAGGTTCCGGTGAAGCTTGGTACTCCTATGTTCAGGTATCTAGTGACTTCCTTCAAGTGTCGTCCAAAGGGTGTATCTTCATCCGGTTGTGTGAACTTGTTCCTTGCATCCGCCATCCTAAAGAGTAGAAAAGATGAGAGGTCAGAAGAGAAGAGAGTGGATAGTGATCTAGGTCTTGTGCTTAGTGGTCGTGTCCTACAGTCAGCATGTGCTCTGATACCATCTCTGTAGCGACCAGACCTCAAACGGTCTGATCTCTGTGCTCCGGTGTCATCCCTGGATCAGTAATGCTGACACCACACAGTACTCGGAGGATTTATAGCAGAGTAGCAATCACACATTTATTACATCGAGTGTCTCCAAAAGAGAACTTATTACAATAAATATGGCCAGGCCATCTAATAACGGTAACAGCGGAAGGCTTGGAAGATAAGTGAGTCCATCAACTCCAACGGCATCACTGAGTATACAACCACGACCTAAAAACTCCTTAATCGTCGTCTGAAAAGTCTGCAACATTAACGTTGCAGCCCGAAATGGGTCAGCACATGGAATATGCTGGCAAGGTAACACATAGAGAGTAATGGAATGAAACAGCTATATGTAAGTGCATCTAGTGCCACCCCTAGTTGGTTTTGGAGTATTGACGACAAACCTAGTTGAGGGACTAATGTGTTTGTGAGAATTGCAGGATAACACAGGTAGAAGTCCCTCATTGATTCGGTTTTCCTACCAGAGATGACCCTAAAAATGTATGAAGACATTGAAGTCAAAGGTGGTATATGAAGACATTCACATTGAAGACTATGACAAGAGAAGACATCGCATGCAGCCTATGGAGCTCGAAGATTAGATCTTTCGCAGTTCTTTTTCTTCTTTGTTGAGTCATAGGAACCACCGTACTGTTAAGTGGGGTCCAAGAGAACCAGTCAGAATGACTGAAGTGATGCCTAACCAAAACCTATGTCTTCGAGTGAAGACTATGAGAGCGAATCTTGTCCAGAGTCGGACAAGTCAGCTTTTCTTGCAGCCCAAGTAAAGTTGCCGTATGAGTTTGAAATATGACCGTTGGAACACGTGTCAGTTCCTTAGTGACCCAGGGTCATTTCGGACAAATCAGGTCGGGTTGCCTAGTGGCTATAAATAGCCCACCCCCTACAACCATAAACGGTTGGCTGCTCAGAGTTAGTGTACGGCTTTTGTCGTTTGAGAGCAACCCACCTCAAAGCATTTGAGAGAGAATTCCTCGCGAGGATAAAGCCCTAACCACCCAGAGCCAAAGAGAATTAGGCATCACTTAAGTCTTCTTGTCTGTGTGATCTGAAGACTTATTACACTTGAGGACTATGCATCCTCCAGCTGGTTAGGCGTCGCGTTCTGAGCATCCAAGAGACATTGTGGATCGCCGGTGAACGAAGTCTGTGAAGGTTTGGGAGTCTACCTTGAAGACTTACCAGAGTGATTGGGTGAGGTCTGTGTGACCTTAGCTCAAGGGGAATACGGTGAGGACTGGGTGTCCTGAGCTGTGTGTTCAGGACTGGGTGTCCGGAACTGTGTGTCCTCGGGTTTAAATACCTAGCCGCCCTAACCAGACGTATAGTTGTCACAGCAACTGGAACTGGTCCAACACAGCATTGTCTTCAACAAGTCACTGGTTTCATCCTTCCCTTCTCTTTACGTACTGTTACTCCTTGTGAAGACATTGTATGATTGCACTATCTTTTATCTTCACTGAGTGACTGCATGTTCTGTTTGGCTTCATAATTTCTTCCTACTTGATCCTTACTACATTGCTGCTCTTAGTCATTGTGCTTTCACTCTATTGAATACTTGACTATGGCTTGCCTAGTGTAGTCTACCTTCCGCTGCAGGGTAATAGGTTTATTTCTGTCGTTTGTCTTCATAACTTCCACGTTTTGAAGACTTTCATAAAAATCGCCTATTCACCCCCCCTCTAGTCGATATAACGCACTTTCAATTGGTATCAGAGCAAGGTACTCCCTTGTTCTGTGTGATTCGGTTTAACCACCTGGAGTTTTAGCTATGTCGACTGCAGGGATAATTAAAGTCTCCGCTGCGTGCCCCGTCTTCGATGGAACTGAATATCCCTACTGGAAGAATAAGATGCGCATGCATCTTGAAGCCATTGACGTCGACCTATGGTATGTTGTCAAGAATGGCGTTCCCAAGGCTGGAGAAGGTGTCACTGCTGCTGACGTCAAGAAGTTCGTTCAACTGGACTCTACTGCCAAGAATATCATCTGTGGTCATCTGACCAAAGGACAGTATGGCCGCGTGAGTGCTTTGGAAACATCTAAGCTAGCCTGGGACTGGCTCTCCAAGGTCAACGAAGGCGTCTCAACCCAGAGAGATCAGAGAATCACTGTCCTTCGCAACCTCTTCAACCGCTTCAAGAGAAATGACAATGAGAATGTCCAGCTCACATTTGATCGACTCACTAACATCACGAATGAGCTTCAAGCCCTTGGCGCTACTAAGATCACCAAGCATGAAGTCATCAAGACACTACTGAGATCACTTGACAGTTCGTTTGACACCCTAGCCCTGATGATTCAAGAATGTCCCGATTTCAAGACACTCGAGCCGTCTGACATACTTGAGAGGCTCAACACACATGAGTTTCAGCTTTCTGAGAAAAGAGATATCTACGGTCCAAACTATGGGCGAACTCGTGCCTTGAAGGCAAAAGCTGTCTCCTCATCTGAAGAAGAATCTGACAGCAGTTCTGATGATCCTAAAGACATTGGAAGGGAACTTGCTATGCTTGTCAAGAAGTTCCAAAAATTCACCAAGAAGAAAGGCTTCAGAAAGTCTTCCCGATCAAGCTCAAGGAATGATGAAGCTTTTGCTCATGACTACAAGAAGAAAACATGTCACAAGTGCAAGAAACCTGGCCACTTCATCTCTGAGTGTCCGCAGTGGGACAATGAGAACAAAAAGAAGAAGAAGAGCAAGGAATATGACTCTGACGACAAGAAGAAGAAGAAATACTCAAAGTCCTCTTCCAAGTCTTCTTCAAAGTCTTCATCACACAAGAAGAGCTCATCTGGCAAGGCACGTGCGTTTGTTGGCAAGGAAATGGATTCAGAGGAGGAGTCCGCTTCTGAGGAGGTGGAGGTGGAGTCTGAGGAGGAGTCCGATTCTGGCGTTGCAAGTCTGGCTACAGCATACGTTGCCAAGTCCATCTTCAGCACTGAAGACAATGACCTCATCACCGACACCGATGCAAATGACAAGGACTACTCCGCTCCTACCTACTGCTTCATGGCACGCGGTGCCAAGGTAAACACACGCACGACTCACTATCAAACATCCAGTGACGATGACTTTGATTGTGGTTCAAAACCCAGCTACAAAACACTTGCTAAAATTGCAACTGAACAACAGAAAGCCATGGAACATATTCAAAAACTTTTAGACAAAAGCGATGATCTGTTAGGCGCTGAAATGACTCGTTCTGAGTCCTTAATTGAAGATATAAAAAATCTTCATGTTAAGTATGAGGAACTTGAAAGCCGTCATGAAACGCTCTCAACAACTCATGAAAAGCTTTCCTATGATTATCTTCAAAGGAAGCAAGATCTTGAGAAATTGAGAGCTGCTCATGAAGATCTTCAAAAGGAAAATGAGTCACTTCGCTCCAAACAGATCAGTTCCGCTCAGGAAGGATTTGAACCACCATGTCTTAAGTGCATTGAGCGTGATAATGCTACTACTGTTGCTGAATGTTCTACTTCTGCTACTGTTGCAATATCTTCAACTGTTGATGTGGGAACTAACCCCTCTGCTGAGGATTCCACTGCTATTGCTAATGAGAATGCTAGGTTGAAGACATTGCTTGAAACAGGGATGTACAAAAGTCTTAAAGGGCATCAGACACTATGTGATGTCCTCAAAAAGCAGATCTTGAACCGAAACCCGAGGAAAGAGGGTGTTGAGTTCGTAAGGAAAATGAATGCTGATGGCTCTTACTGGAAACCTGAGCAGTACCCCAAAACCACATGGGTTGCTGCAAAGGAATCTTCAGCAGATCTATCCAATCTATCTGGCTTCTCTTGTGCAAATCCCATTGCCTTTGATGAATCCTTTGATGCAAACTATAAACTGTTTAAGAATCAAAATGGTGAAGTGTTTGCCAGGTACATCGGTACTAACTGCAGGAATGGACCGCCTATGAAGAAGATCTGGGTTCCGAAAAAGTGTCTGGAGAATCTTCCTGTGAATGTCATCATGACACCACACGTGAAGAAGACAAACCTCAGACCACAGACTTCATACGGTCCAAAGCCTTCATATAGACAGAGGACTCACCTGAGTCGCACTAACGCAAATGTTTTGCAGGGAAACCATACTCAGGCCTATGAATATGAGCGCGGTTCATCAAACCGCCATGTTCATAAGACCAAGAACTATTCTGCTTATTCTTATGAGTACTATTGTCCGCCTGCAAGACTTTTTGCTAGGGCTCCAAAGCCAAAATTCTCAGACGCTGCACTTAGACTTATTGCTTCTAAGCCACCCTTGAAGATGTGGGTGGCTAAGAAAGCTTAACTCTCTTTTGCAGGGAAAGGTCTCCAGCAGAAAACCAAAATCGTCTGACGCTATTGCT
Organism: Triticum urartu; assembly: GCF_003073215.2. Classification (NCBI taxonomy): domain Eukaryota; kingdom Viridiplantae; phylum Streptophyta; class Magnoliopsida; order Poales; family Poaceae; genus Triticum; species Triticum urartu. The sequence continues at coordinate 455,764,115 of NC_053027.1, forward strand.
GGGGACCTTAAACATCTTGTAGGGCGCAAGATCAAATGCCCGAATGGTCTTACTATGTACTTCGTTCCTGAATCACTTGCTACTCTCCCTATCAGTCCTAATCTGGATCTAAGCTTTCATAACCCACTGGTTCGTCAAATGTTTTTGCTTCACAATTCTCTTCGTGAAGCCTATCCCCCTAACTGCACTGTAGGGTACGACACCAGCGTCCTCAGTGTTGGATTATTGATAGTGGGTGTACCAACCACATGACTGGTAAAAGAAGCCTTCTTATGGACTCAACCTTACGTCCATCCGACAAGAGTCACATCACATTTGCTGACACTGGTAAAAGTAAGGTATTGGGTCTAGGTAGAGTTGCAATCTCAAAGGATCAACACATGGATAAAGTCATGCTTGTTGAATCCCTTGGCTTCAACTTAATGTCTGTCTCAATGCTTTGTGATTTGAACATGATCGTAATATTTGGAAAATATCGTTGCCTTGTACTAATGGAATCTGACAAGTCTCTAGTGTTTGAAGGGTATCGGAAAGATGATTTGTACGTGGTAGATTTTTCGGCAGGACCACAGCTTGCCGTATGTCTTCTAGCAAAGGCTTCAGAATGCTGGCTCTGGCATCGGAGGCTAGGGCATGCTGGCATGAGGAACCTCCACACCCTTGAAAAGAAGAAGCATGTCATAGGCATCGAGGGCGTCAAGTTCAAGAAAGATCACTTATGCGGTGCCTGTGAAGCAGGGAAGATGACGAGGGCCAAACATCCCTCGAAGACAATCATGACAACCACTCGACCCTTCGAACTGCTCCACATGGATCTTTTCGGTCCCACTCATTACTCAACTCTTACTACTACTGCTTGCCTCTATGGCTTTGTTATTGTTGATGATTATTCTAGATATACTTGGGTGCACATAATCCTTTACAAGACTGAAGTGCAGGATGTCTTCAGACGCTTCGCCAATCGAGCTATGAACAATTATGGCGCCAAGATAAAGCACATCAGAAGTGACAATGGCACTGAATTCAAGAACACTGGCCTTGATATATATCTTGATACCTTGGGCATCACACATGAATTCTCGGCCCCGTACACGCCACAGCAGAATGGCGTCGTCGAACGCAAGAACAGAACACTCATTGAGATGGCCAGAACGATGCTAGATGAATACAAGACCCCAAGAAAATTCTGGCCTGAAGCCATTGATACTGCATGCCATACAATCAATCGTGTTTATCTTCACAAGCTTCTGAACAAGACATCTTATGAGCTCCTTACAGGCAAGAAGCCAAATGTCAGTTACTTCAGAGTATTTGGTGCCAGGTGCTGGATCAAGGATCCACATCACACTTCAAAATTTGCACCAAAAGCACATGAGGGTTTTATGCTTGGATATGGAAAGGATTCACACTCCTATAGAGTCTTCAATCTCTTTCTCTATAAAGTGGTTGAAATAGTGGATGTGCGATTTGATGAGACTAGCGGTTCACAAAGAGAGCACCTGCCAAATGTGCTAGATGAAGTTCCATCCAGCGAATCAATCAAGCTAATGGGAACTGGAGAAATCATACCCTCTGAAGCTCAACCTGAAGAGGAACTTATCATCTCCGCACCTGATCAACCTGAAGACAATGCTCAGTCTGAAGACAATCCCACTAACAATGACAATGATCAGCAAGAGCAAAATCTTCGCCCTGTACATCCTCGTGTTGCCAATGAAGTGCAGATTGAGAGAATAATTGATAGCATCAATGCACCTGGTCCGCTTACTCGTTCAAGGGCGACTCAGCTGGCAAATTTCTATGGGCACTTCGCATTCGTCTCAATAACAGAACCCAAGAAAGTTGAAGAAGCCTTCATGGAACCTGAATGGATTCAAGCTATGCAAGAAGAGCTTCAACAGTTTGAGCTGAATAATGTATGGGAACTGGTTAAGCGTCCTGATCCTTGGAAGCACAACATAATTAGCACCAAATGGATATACCGCAACAAGCAAGATGAGCATGGTCAAGTTGTCAGAAACAAAGCTCGCCTCGTTGCTCAAGGATATACTCAAGTGGAAGGCATTGACTTCGATGAAACATTGGCTCCTGTGGCTCGACTTGAAGCCATACGCATACTGCTGGCCTATGCAAATCATCATAACATACTTATATATCAAATGGATGTGAAGAGTGCTTTTCTCAATGGCAAGATTGAAGAAGAAGTGTATGTTGCACAACCGCCTGGCTTTGGAGATCCAAAACATCCTGACATGGTATACAAGCTCAACAAGGCACTGTATGGCCTCAAACAAGCCCCTCGGGCTTGGTATGACACACTCAAATACTTCCTGAAGAGCAAAGGCTTCATACCTGGTTCCCTCGACCCCACTCTCTTCATGAAGACATATGATGGTGAACTGTTTGTGTGCCAAATATATGTGGATGACATTATCTTCGGCTGCACCAATCAGAAATACAGTGAAGAGTTTGGATATATGATGCAAGAGCAATATCAGATGTCCATGATGGGAGAGCTGAAGTTCTTCCTCGATCTCCAAATACGACAGCAACGCAATGGCATCTTCATATCTCAAGAGAAGTATCTCAAAGATTGCCTGAAGAAGTTTGGTATGCAAGACTGCAAAGGCTTCACGACGCCAATGCCAGCGAAACATCATCTAGGTCCCGACGACAATGGTAAAGAGTTCGATCAAAAGGTATACCGCTCCATGATTGGTTCTTTACTTTATCTATGTGCATCTAGGCCAGATATTATGCTTAGTGTTTGCATGTGTGCTCGATTCCAAGCGGCACCAAAGGAGTCGCATCACTTAGCTGTGAAGCGAATTCTTCGATATTTGGCTCACACCCCAACTCTAGGATTATGGTATCCAAAGGGCTCAAAGTTTGATCTGGTTGGATTCACGGATGCTGATTATGCTGGTGACAAGGTGGATCGCAAGTCTACATCAGGCACATGTCATTTTCTGGGACGATCACTTGTATGTTGGTCTTCAAAGAAGCAGAACTGTGTATCTCTCTCCACTGCTGAATCTGAATACATTGCTGCTGGATCTTGCTGTGCTCAGCTTCTGTGGATGAAGCAAATACTCAAGGACTATGGCATTCATCTGAAGCAAGTGCCACTCTACTGCGACAATGAAAGCGCCATCAAGATTGCCAACAACCCAGTTCAGCACTCGAAGACAAAGCACATTAAAATTCGTCATCACTTTCTCAGAGATCATGTTGTGAAGGAAGATATTGATATCATACACGTCAACACTGAAGAGCAATTGGCAGATATCTTCACCAAGCCCTTGGATGAGAAGAGATTTTGCAAGTTACGGTGTGAGCTAAATATCTTGGAATCCTCAAATGTCCTGTGATTAGGCACACATCCTAACACTTATGCATATTGATGACTTAGATGTGCAACACACGAAGAAAAGTATATCTTCAATCAATGAAGACATACATTCTAAGTGTGAATACATTAATGTGGAATTTGACTTCGGAGCGCCACGATAATTGTGCGCCGTGTCTGGGTCTAATACTTCCTATACGGTGGGTAACGCCACCACCAAACTTTCTGTTTGAAGTGCTTCACTCATGGTGTTACATTAGCTATGTCTTCACATTTGGTTTGGCTTCAATCTCAACATGTCTTCATGATTATCTTCACTATGTTGATTATATATATACATATACTAGTGTTCTGTCCTCTACAGCATTCACTTATAGCTATGTCTTCTTGTTGAATCTTTTGAACTAAGTGAATGTGATCGGACCCTAACCTCTCTATGCTTTCTATCTCAAACTCTATCTCTCCAAATCATATGCATTCTATTGAAACTGTCGAATGTCTTCTCTGCGTCCTTGTCAGCAGAATATACAGAGACAACCATTAAGTCCGTTTTCAATGATCATTCCTTCACCTGAAACCCAGAGAAGTGGGAACGACCACCCGACAATCCAGGCGTGCATGGGACGTGGAACAACCCCCGATATGCTGCATGACGGCCACGTGCCCATCAGATGTGAATCGCCAGGGGCACCTGTGTAATAACATAGTGCCGCCCCCGTACCTATAAATACACGCCTCACCACAGTCATTATCTCTTCTTCCACTCTCGCACGAACTCTAGCGCCACCGCTAGCACTCGACGACGCCGGCGACGAAGCGCTTCGCTGCCGCAACCTCTCCGACGCCGTCTTCACGCCGACCGCGGACATCGTCCTCTCCGCCACGCTGTAGGTGTCCTCCGTCGCCAAGTTAGGGCACGGAAGATCGAACTGCTCGGCCTCCTCTTCCACTCCGTCTAGCAGTTCTTCGTGTGGTAAATAAAACCTCCTTTTATGGCCCCCCTTTGATCCTATAGCTTTATCACTTTCTACCACAAGCAGTTTCTATTCACACAAGTTGGATCCCTTTCATACTGCATCTCATAACATGCCTAGTATATTCACTTATGCTTCACAAAGTAGTTAGATTCCTCACTTGTACTGATCTGTGGATTCGTACAAATCTGGAACCAACTCCTTATCTATGAGTGAATGTCTTCGCACGATGAGGTCAATGTATTCTAAACTGATTTATCTTCAAAATCTTCTGAGAATGCATATGACCTCTTCCCCTTCCCTCGCACCTTAATGCTGTCACAGGTACATGTCTGTGGGAGAATCCTTTGGTTCTCATAGTCTGCATTCATTTGCAGAATTCTTACAGCATCACATAAATTCTCCCGAAGCCAGTTCCTGTTTGTCCAGCAAGCGAAAACCTTTGAAGCCTCTGAACGTATTGAAGCCTTTCAGATTAAGGTTCATGGCTTCAGAAAAATCAGCAAGGAAGGGTGGCAGAAAGCGTCAAGGAGAAACATCAAGAGATCTACCCGATGACCTCTCAGAGCTGTACAAGACAGATCCTGAAGAGGATTACAATCAGCGCAAGACACGAATCCAATGGATTCGACGCTATTGGGCAGAACAGTGGTTCAAGTACAGATTTGTGACCAAGGAATATGCTGAAAAGAATGCCATCAAGCGACCATGGGGAGACATCCTCTACAAAAATCTTCAACCCAGAACCAGAGATGAAGCCATTGAACAAGGCTTCTATCCCTGCATGGTCCGTGGACCACAACCTGCGGATGCTGACCCATCGTCCCTGCTATGGTGTCGTGACGACATTCTGTTCAAGCGCAACTTCCAGTTTGCCCAGAACTCAGCAAAGCAAAACAAGAAGACATTGGGACTAGACTTCAACCCTGGTCCTTCTGCTCCAAGGGCTGACGGCACACGTGATGCAGAACCCAATGTCGTCGGTCCTTTCTACAACCTTGAAGGTCTCATCACCCATATCTTGGTTCAAGGGACTGTCGTGAACGAGTCTGCAGATGACGCTGAATCAGATGAAGCGCCTGCAGCACCGAAGCCAAAGAAGCAGCCAAAAGCTTCAAAGCCTGCCTCTGCTCCAAAACTCTCACGGGCGAAGCCACTGGCAACTGCACCTCCTGAAGACAGTGTGCAGTCTGAAGATTTGTCACGCATCTCCAAACCCCAGAAGGTCAAGATGCCTCTGCCACACACCGGCCAAGAGCTAACAGCTGCTGCCATACTGCGCAATGATGCCATTGATCTATCAAGTGATGAAGATCTTGCAGATGACGCTCTTGAGCAACTCATCAAGAGCAAAGAAGAAGCAAAAATCTTCAATGATCTACCTCTCTTTGATGTAACAATCACCCACCACTTCATTGATGAATGGTTTGACACGCCAAACATCAGCTTTGACGATCTGCAACTACCCATTGGCCTCAGTGTTGCCTTCCATGGCGCCATTGCTTCAGAGTTAGCTATCGCCCAGCGCATTGTTGAACTGAAGCAAAAGATTGACTATGAAAAGGCTCAGTTCAAGAAGCATATGGCCAAGCTCAGCGTGCAAGAGGTGAAGAACTTCAAGATTATGCTACACGAGCTCAAGGAAGCCTTTCTCAAGAAATGTGCAGAAGCTCAGGGTTCTCGTGAGCGCATGAAGGTTCTGGCTGACAAATGTGTGCAGGCCTACAATGAGGCTGAGAAGCGCAAGGCCCTTGAGCGTCCTGGCATCGACCCCAGGATGGCCGCAAAGAAGATGAAGAAGCCCGCTACGACTGAACCTGACGCACCAAGGAAGGAAGCAGATCCCATTGTCTTCCCAACTAGAATGACTGGCTCGAAGCCAAAAAGCCGGTCAACCGCTTTAGAGCTCAAGAAGACGAGGACTGCTGAGGTTGAAGCCAGGAAGAGGAAACATCCTGAAGCCTCTCCTACTGCCCCCTCCAAGAAGAGGAGGAAGACCAAGAAAGATCGCGCTGCTCCCACAGAGCCTTTGATCGTTGAACCCATTTCCACGGTTCGTCCTGACGCTGAACGCCAACTGACAATCCATGAGTCTGCTTTCACAAAGGCTCATGAAGCTGAAGACTTTCCAGCAGCTAATCCCATCGCTGCTGAAGACATTGGTCAACATGACCATGTAGAAGATGGTGCAGTCCTTCCTCAGCTCGAGAACAGCGAACTCATCAGCATTGGTCGTCCTCTGACGCCAATCGCTCAGGATGCTTCATGGGCTGATCGCCCACAAGAGGAAGAAGACTTTGAGGCCCAGCCAACTCCAACTACACAGGCGTCGCCTGCGTTGCGCAGGCTTCGCAAAGGACCTAGGCCTCCAGTCTCTGCGTCTGAAGCTGAAACTGCTGAAGACATTCCAGCTGCATTAGCCGATGAATAAGAAGTCCTACAAGCTGCTACTCCCCTGTCCCACCAAGAAGCGGTTCTCGAGGAGAATGTGATTGTGACCGACCCTCCAGCTCATCAAGTGGAGGTTGAAAATCTTGAGGCTGCCACCACCACCACCAATGAAGCCACTGACGCTGTCATGGCTGAAGCTAATGTGGAGCCCTCCCCAACAAAAGCATCAGAAGTCAGCGAAGCCACTGATCCCACTGCTTCTGTTCCTGCACCTGCTGTCGGTCCCCAGTTCCACTATCATGTTGAGCACAGGCCTCAGGTACAGAAGCCAATCCCAAGATTGCCCAGGTTCCCAGGTCCTGCATTAGCACCTGGATCCTTCAATATCAATGGCTTCAGAGCAGACAACACATTCTTCAATAGCTCCAGGAACCCCTACTCAAGGGAAAGAATATCATCTGATCGGTTCTGGAGCTATCCGCATCGAAGCTATTACTCCTGCATTCTATACAATCAAGGTCGCATCTTCCCACACAAGCGTCTTGACATTGAAGCTATAGCTGGTCTGCCCTGTCTGGAAGAAGCTCTGGATTGCTTCAAAGAAGTTGGATTGCTGCCATTCGTCACTGACCAAGAGCATTGGAATGAAGAGTTGCTGCTCCAATTCTATGCCACACTTCACATCCGCGGGTACAACAGAGATCCGAAGACTTGGGTCCTGGAGTGGATGACAGGAAACGTTCATCACGAAGCCAAAGCCTTTGACATCATTGAGCTCACTAGTCTGCCCACTCCCGGAGATCTCTACGAATCTGGCTGTCAACTTCACAGTGAAGCTGTGGAGAGCATCTTTCAGAAGCCTGAACCTAACATGAGTCAGATGCTCAATATGATGAAGCCATTACCCCAAGATGCTGCATATCCCAAAGAGTTCTTTGTTGAAGACCTAGAGTATCTGCCAAGGACTATTTATCACATCATAAGGCGAACTCTCTGGCCCATCAAAGGGCACTCTTCACATGCCAAGCTTGAAGGTGCAATGAAGACTTTGGTCTTCTATATTCTTCATGGAAAATGCTTCAATGCACAGGACTTCTTTATTCGCCAACTGGCTGCATCAGGCTCTGATCTGTTTGGCTTGAAGTTCTACGCCCCATGGGTCATGCGGCTGATCAAACTTCACTCCACTGTCTCATATCAGCCATCTGCTCGCAATCATCGGATTTTTCTGCCTGATGTGGATATGTCTATTGAAGCCATCTATCCTGAGCCTACCAAGGAACCCCTAAGTCTTCAGAATGCAGAGCATCAGAGTTTCTCTCAGAACATTGAAGGAGTTGAAGCAGTCGCTCGTGTGTATCCTTTGGCTGGCACTACACGTGCACCGCGTCCTGCTCTCACTGAAGCCACTGACAGTACAACTGCTCCACAACCCAAGAAGCGCACTCGTGTTCTCAACGACCGAGAGCTTCTTGTGGCTCTTCATCAGAAACAGGATAGGCATCATGACTGGCTAAAGCGTCAAATGCAAAGCCTCTTGGTGGATGTGAATCGCATTCGCAATCTTGCCACCAAGAATGTGTTTGTTGCCCATGAAACCTCTCGCCGCACATGGAAAGGGCTGACACTGATGTGTTCTGAAGATGATCTTCAAGAGGATGGCTTCACTGAGCGCTTCAAGTTTGACTCCACACCTCCTCGAAGGGCAGTGCTGCGACGAAATCCATCTCTTGAAGACTCTGAGTTCTCTTCCTCTGCTACAACTGTAAATGCCAGAGTGATCGAGGATGATGACGATGCTACTTCACTGCCGCCTCCTTCAGCATGCTTCGACACTGCTCCAAGCTCTTCTGCACCGCCAAATACCACCACCGACCCTGCTGCTTCACCTACTCTTCATGGGAACGAGTAGATGCTCTATGTCTTCAAACCTTTTTGGTCCTTACTGACAAAAGGGGGAGAAGCTGAGTTTGATAGTCTTCAAGCGGGTCCATATGGGCGGGTGCTTTATATTTTGCTTCGTGTTTACAACTCTCATTTTGATACATTTGGTTCTTTGATTTGTAACACTTAAAACTCGATGGTCGTCTGCTACCTATTTGCCACCTTGTGATGCGATGGTAAATTCCGCATGTGCGACGATAAATTCCGCACTTAGATCATTTTGCAGACGTCCATTTTCCATTATGCATGTCATTATCTTCACATACCCTTTTCATGCATAGTAGATTGTCATCATAAGTTGAAAAGGATCTCCACAAGCACAACCTGCCATGTGTATTTGCATTCCAAAAGCAAACTACTTATATGCACATCTTCAGGGGGAGCCCTTGCAACTTATGAAGACAATTCCTTATCCTTTACAATTTCACATATTATATTCCCCGTTGAAAACTTCAACTAGTTTGTCATCAATCACCAAAAAGGGGGAGATTGTAAGTGCATCTAGTGCCACCCCTAGTTGGTTTTGGAGTATTGACGACAAACCTAGTTGAGGGACTAATGTGTTTGTGAGAATTGCAGGATAACACAGGTAGAAGTCCCTCATTGATTCGGTTTTCCTACCAGAGATGACCCCTAAAAATGTATGAAGACATTGAAGTCAAAGGTGGTATATGAAGACATTCACATTGAAGACTATGACAAGAGAAGACATTGCATGCAGCCTATGGAGCTCGAAGACTTAGATCTTTCGCAGTTCTTTTTCTTCTTTGTTGAGTCATAGGAACCACCGTACTGTTAAGTGGGGTCCAAGAGAACCAGTCAAAATGACTAAAGTGATGCCTAACCAAAACCTATGTCTTCGAGTGAAGACTATGAGAGCGAATCTTGTCCAGAGTCGGACAAGTCAGCTTTGCTTGCAGCCCAAGTAAAGTTGCCATGTGAGTTTGAAATCTGACCGTTGGAACACGTGTCAGTTCCTTAGTGACCCAGGGTCATTTCGGACAAATCAGGTCGGGTTGCCTAGTGGCTATAAATAGCCTACCCCCTACAACCATAAACGGTTGGCTGCTCAGAGTTAGTGTACGGCTTTTGTCGTTTGAGAGCAACCCACCTCGAAGCATTTGAGAGAGAATTCCTCGCGAGGATAAAGCCCTAACCACCCAGAGCCAAAGAGAATTAGGCATCACTTAAGTCTTCTTGTCTGTGTGATCTGAAGACTTATTACACTTGAGGACTGTGCATCCTCCAGCCGGTTAGGCGTCGCGTTCTGAGCATCCAAGAGACATTGTGGATCGCCAGTGAACGAAGTCTGTGAAGGTTTGGGAGTCTACCTTGAAGACTTACCAGAGTGATTGGGCGAGGTCTGTGTGACCTTAGCTCAAGGGGAATACGGTGAGGACTGGGTGTCCTGAGCTGCGTGTTCAGGACTGGGTGTCTGGGACTATGTATCCTCAGGTTTAAACACCTAGCCGCCCTAACCAGACGTACAGTTGTCACAGCAATTGGAACTGGTCCAACACATCATTGTCTTCAACAAGTCACTGGTTTCATCCTTCCCTTCTCTTTACGTACTGTTACTCCTTGTGAAGACATTGTATGATTGCACTATCTTTTATCTTCACCGAGTGACTGCGTGTTCTGTTTGGCTTCATAATTTCTTCCTACTTGATCCTTACTACATTGCTGCTCTTAGTCATTGTGCTTTCACTCTATTGAATACTTGACTATGGCTTGCCTAGTGTAGTCTACCTTCCGCTGTAGGGTAATAGGTTTATTTCTGTCGTTTGTCTTCATAACTTCCATGTTTTGAAGACTTTCATAAAAATTGCCTATTCACCCCCCCTCTAGTCGATAGAACGCACTTTCACTATACTACATGCATATTTGGCCGGTGGAAAGCTCTATGGTTACAGTTTTGCGTAAAGCCAATTTTTCCCTACTTCAAAGGTATAAAATTTAATTACTATCATGGTGGTTGTTAAACATTGAGAATGGTTGACAGCATTCTCAATCCCAATTAAACATCATCATTAAACATAACCCAACAAAATTAATTTAGAGTAACATGCTGAGATTCACATGATAATCCAGGTACTAGATACTCAAGATGTCCATAACCGGGGACACGGCTAACCATGATTAGTTTATTACACTCTGCAGAGGTTTGCGCACTTTTCCCCACAAGACTCGATCACCTCCATTTGGTTTCTCGCACTACATGGTGTTTGAGAAGACGGATGACCGAGACATAGTCTTTCAGAAGCGCTAGCAGCTTACGATCGGGTAGACCGTACCACCTACATCCCCTACATCTGCTAGTCTACCAATGTAAGAGTTCGCACAACTTAGTCAACTATGCTAGAGCCCATGATAGCTTGTGGCTGCACATGGAAGTTTCTAGTATGAATAGTCTCATGATCCCTTTGAGCCTGGGTGGCGGTCCAAAAGAAAACAGGCAAGTCCTGGAATACCCAGGTGCCTCAATCCACCCAGATGTGTGTTTAAGTTGCCACCTTAGATAAACCATTAAATTAACAATCTCACATCTGTCATGGATATCACTCACCCAATCCACGTCTACTAGCATAGCATGGCATAATAAGCAAACGTAGAAGTAACTCCCAAAGGTTTGATAATAACAGGTAATAGGTACTACCTCATCTACTTCCCATCCCACAATTTAATTAGATCCTAATCATGCAATGTGTGAGGATTGATCTAATGCGATAAAACTGGGTAGTAGGAAGGTATGATCAAAGTGTTACTTGCCTTGCTGATGATCCGCGAAACCTAACGATTCGAAGTAACAGGCGGCGCACTCCGGGTACTCTATCACAAACAAACAAACAAGTATACAATAAGTACTCATCTAATGCACAGGTAAAACTCAAATAAGAGATCTAACCAGAAGGTTCAACTTAAGAACTCCGGTTGGCAAAAAGAATCAAATCGAACGAAGCAACGAAAGTCCAACGGCGAAAGAAAACAACTTCGTTCTAGTAATCTGGATCTAGGGAAAATTTTACAGTAGCAAAATCTTGTTTAAGTTGGTTAAACGGATAGAGGGTTTCGAGATGAATCCCTAGGCGCTTGAATCGCCTGATTCCGATAAACGAGCGAAAAGTTATACTAAAACGAAAATCGGATCAGGAATCGCGATCAGAAAAATCACGGATTTAATCCGAGAAAAAGAAAAACGACGAACGCCGATTTTTTTTTCTCTTTATTTTACGACGGCACGAAAAACGAGGCGCGACGAACCTCGGCGGCGGAATCCGGCGGCGGCAGCGGACGACGGCGGCGGCGGCTAGGGCGGGGCGGCGGCTGGGCTGGGGGCTGGCTAGGGTTTCCCTCGGGGTGGGCTGCCCCGGCTTATAAAGGCCCCCCCTCGGGCCGGAGTCCTAGTCGGACACGGCCCGTAGGTCGGTTCGGTTTTTTTATTTCGCTCGGAAGAAAAATAAAAAGAAATACTAAACGGACTCCAAAAATTCCGAAATAAATTTTCACGGGCTTCTAAAATCAAGCCGCACAAGGTGAACATTTATTTGGGACCTAAATGCAATTTTGAAAAACACACTTTTTTCCTAAATTCAAATAAAACACCGAAAAACTCCGAAATAAAATCTTATTTGATTTTATTATTAAATCCTCAATATTTCTTTATTTTGGGAAAGTCATTTTATTCCCTCTCTCATATTTTTGTAATAGAAATAATTGATGATAAAATAAATAAAATCAAATGATCCTATTCTCAAAATTTGAGAAAACTCAAATATGAAAATAACGAAATCCCCAACTCTCTCCGTGGGTCATTGAGTTGCGTAGAATTTCTAGGATCAACCAAAATGCAAAAGAAAATATGATATGCATGATGCTCTAATGTATAACATTCCAAATTGGAAATTTGGGATGTTACATTCAGTCTTCACATGCTCAATAGAAATGTCGCCCTTCAACACATGATCATGAAGAAAATGATGACGAATCTGAATGTGCTTTGTCTTTGAGTGCTGAACTGGGTCGTGAGCAATCTTGATGGCACTCTCATTGTCACAGAAGAGAGGCACATTCTTCATGTTGACGTTGTAGTCCTCGAGAGTTTGCTTCATCCATAGCAATTGGGCACAGCAAGAACCAGTGGCAATGTACTCAGCTTCAGCAGTAGATAGTGATACGCAGTTCTGTTTCTTCGAGGACCAACAGACCAAAGATCGTCCGAGGAAATGACATGTACCAGATGTTGACTTGCGGTCCACACGATCACCAGCATAGTCAGAGTCAGACTATCCAATGAGATCAAAAGCCGAGCCCTTGGGGTACCATAATCCAAGTGTTGGTGTGTGAGCTAGATATCGAAGAATATGCTTCACAGCCTTATGGTGTGATTCCTTCGGTGTAGCTTGAAATCGGGTACACATGCAAACACTAAGCATTATATCTGGCCTAGATGCACATAAGTACAATAAAGAACCTATCATGGAGCGGTATACCTTATGATCGAAGTCAATACCATTTTCATCAGTGCACAGATGGCCATTTGTGGGCATAGGAATTTTGACGCCTTTGTAATCTTGCATGCCGAATTTCCTCAGTACATCCTTGAGGTATTTCTCCTGAGATATGAATATGCCATTGCGTCGTTGACGAATTTGAAGACCTAAGAAGAATTTCAACTCTCCCATCATAGACATTTGATATTCTTCACTCATCATATAGGCAAATTCATCAGTATAACGTTGGTCAGTACAGCCAAAGATAATATCATCAACATATATTTGGCACACAAACAATTCACCATCATAAGATTTAGTGAAAAGAGTAGGATCGAGTGAACCGGGTTTGAAGCCTTTCGTCATGAGTAATTCCTTCAAAGTATCATACCAAGCCCGTGGGGCCTGCTTGAGGCCATAGAGGGCCTTGTTGAGTCTGAAGACTTTGTCAGGATTCTTTGGATCTTCAAAACCTGGGGGTTGAGCAACATATACTTCTTCCTCAAGCTTACCATTGAGGAATGCACTTTTCACATCCATTTGATATAAAGTGATATCATGATGGTTAGCATAAGCAAGTAATATGCGAATAGCCTCAAGTCTAGCAACAGGTGCAAAAGTTTCATCGAAATCAATTCCTTCAACCTGTGTGTAGCCTTGAGCTAGAAGCCGTGCCTTATTCCTCACCACAAGGCCATTTTCGTCTTGCTTGTTGCGATAGATCCACTTTGTGCCGATGATATTATGCTTGCGAGGATCTGGACGTTTGACCAGTTCCCAGACATTGTTGAGCTCGAACTGATGTAATTCTTCTTGCATGGCCTGAATCCACTCAGGCTCCAGAAATGCTTCATCTACCTTAGTGGGCTCTGTAATAGAGACAAAAGCATAGTGCCCACAAAAGTTAGACAAATGTGAAGCTTTTGAGCATGTGAGAGGACCTGGCGCTTTGATGTCATTGATGATCTTTTCAACTTGCACTTCTTTTGCAATGCGAGGATGAGCTGGTTGTCGTTGAAGAATTTGATCAGCGTTTTCTTCAGCACCATTTTCTTCAGCATTTTCTTCAGGTGCATTAGCTCGACATTCTTCATGTTCTGGAATGAATTCTTCAGCAGATTCTTCAGTGGGAATGACATCCTCAGTAGCCTTGAACTTGATAGTTTCCTTAGGTGCTGGTTCATCTATCACAGTAGGTAGGTGCTCTCTTTGTGAGCCATTAGTTTCATCGAACCGCACATCTACAGTTTCAACAACTTTGTGAAGAACGTTGTTGAAGACTCTGTAGGTGTGCGAGTCCTTTCCGTAACCAAGCATAAAACCTTCATGTGCTTTCGGTGCAAATTTTGAGTTGTGATGAGGATCTCTAATCCAACATTTAGCACCGAAGACTTTGAAATAACTTACATTGGGTTTCTTATCAGTGAGGAGTTCATAGGCAGTCTTCTTGAAGAATTTGTGAAGATATACTCTGTTGATGATGTGGCACGCAGTATCAATTGCCTTAGTCCAGAAACTACGAGGCGTTTTGTATGCATCAAACATAGTGTGAGCCATCTCAGCAAGAGTCCTGTTCTTGCGCTCCACGACGCCGTTTTGCTGAGGAGTATAAGGAGCAGATAACTCATGAGTAATACCAAGTTCATCAAGATAGTCATCAAGACCAGACTTCTTGAACTCAGTGCCATTGTCACTTCTGATGTGCTTGATCTTCACACCAAAGTTGGTTGAAGCCCTCAAGGAAAATCGTTTGAAGACTTCCTGCACTTCATGTTTGTAAGTAACAAGGTGTACCCATGTGTAACGAGAGTAATCATCAACAATAACAAAGCCATATTGAGATGCTTCATTTGAAATAGCAGAATAATGATTAGGACCGAAGAGATCCATGTGAAGCAATTCAAATGGGCGAGTAGTGGTCATGATAGTCTTCGCTGGATGCTTGGCCTTTGTCATCTTCCCAGCTTCACAGGCTCCGCAAAGGTGATCCTTGAGGAATTTGACATTCTCGATGCCAATGACATGCTTCTTCTTCGCAAGCGTGTGCAAATTCCTCATGCCTGCATGACCAAGTCGTCGATGCCAGAGCCAACCTTCTGAAGCTTTTGCAAGTAAGCACACGGCTGGTTGTGGTCCTGTAGAGAAATCAACAATATACAGGTCTCCTCTCCTAAAGCCTTCGAATAATTTGGAATTGTCAGCTTCCATAACCACAACACAACGGTACTTGCCAAAGACAACAACCATATCAAGATCACAGAGCATTGAGACAGACATAAGGTTGTATCCTAAGGACTCAACAAGCATGACTTTGTCCATGTGTCGATCCTTTGTGATCGCAACCTTACCTAGACCCAATACCTGACTTCTGCCTTTGTCAGCAAAGATGATATGCTTCAGATGCGACGGAGATAATGGAGCATCCATCAATAGATTCTTGTCACCAGTCATGTGGTTTGTACATCCACTATTGAGGACCCACTCAGTGGCTTTGGGTTGATCATCCTGCAGATGAATTAGTGCAGCTTACAAACTCATATACTTCATCAGTGAAGAATATGACATCAATTCATCAGATCAATTTCATCAAGTAAAGAAACTGATAAAGCAATATGAGGACGTGAGAAATGAAAGTTCATTTCTTCATGATTAGCCTGCGTCCTATCAGGCATACTCAGGTCTCCAGCAAATTCTTCAGACGATTATGTATGTCTGGAGACCTGACCCTGCAAAAGAGATTAGTTCTTTTTCTTCACCACCCACATCTGAAGGGGTGGCAAAGAGTTCATCATTCTACGAGCTCCATACGAGAAGGATGGCATAGAAGCCAGTCCATTTCGTTTTACATAAGAGGGGCTAGAGTAAGCACAAGAGTAAGCAGAGAAATTCTTCGAGGACTTATGGACATAATGATTTGAAGAATAATGCACATATCCATAATCCTTAAATCTTCCCTGTGAAACAGAAGGGTTAGCATGATGATGTTCATATGAGGACTTTGATCCATATGAGGAATTTGGTCCGTATGAGGACTTGAATCCATATGAAGAATTTGGTCCATATGAAGAATTTGATCTGGGGTTCCTATTCTTCACAGGTGGCGTCATGATGACATTCACCTGAAGATTTTCAAGGCATCTTTTGGGAACCTAGATTTTCTTCATAGGGGAGCCGTTCCTGCAGTTAGTGCCAACATATCTAGCAAATACTTCACCATTCTGATTTTTGAACAGTTTATAGTTGGAGTCAATTGACTCATCATCAGAATGAGGAGATTCACATGCAAATCCAGATGAGTTAGATGGATCAACTGGAGGTCCCTTTGCAGCAACCCATATAGTTTTGGGGTACTGCTCAGGCTTCCAATATGTACCATCATCATTGAGTTTCCCCTCAAAGGCAATACCCTCTTTCCTAGGGTTCCTGTTGAGGATCTGCTTTTTAAGCACATCACAAAGAGCCTGATGCCCTTTGAGGCTTTTGTACATGCCTGTCGTGTACAATTCCTTCAACCCTGCATCATCAGTGATACTAGCAATGTCCTCAGATGAGGAATTAGTGATAGCAGAGGTATGTGAAGAATTTGAAACATTAGCAGCATTTGAACATTCAGGTGAAGAATTAGCAGATTCACGTTCAATGCACTTCAAGCATGGAGGAACAAATTCTTCCTGAGAAGCGCTGATATGTTGAGCAAGTAATGAATCTCGCTCCTTCTGAAGATCTTCATAACTCACTCTTAGCTTCTCAAGGTCCTGCTTTCTTTGAAGAAATTCATAAGAAAGCTTCTCATGATCGGATAAGAGAGTGTTATGATGACTTTGAAGATTGTCAAACCTATTCTGAAATCTCTGAAGATTTTCAGTCAGGGCTTTAGTGCGATCCATTTCTTCACCCAACATATCATCACTTTTGTCTAGCATGTTTTGAACCTTTTCTAAAGCCCTTTGTTGTTTTACAGCAATCTTAGCAAGTTTAGAATAGTTGGGCTTAAGATTTTCATCAGATTCATTCTCACTTGATTCAGATGAGGTATATTTGAGTACCTTGTCACCCTTTGCCATGAAGCAGTAGGTGGGAGCGTAGTCATCATCCCCTTCATCAGCTTTGTTGGCGAGGTTATTTTCTTCAGTGTTGAAGATAGACTTGTTGACGAATGCAGTAGCGAGAGCTAGGCTCGCCACTCCGGATTCAGACTCCTCAGATGACTCATCTTCCTCATTTTCTTCAGATTCAGCCCCAGAGTCCATTTCCTTGCCAATGAATGCCCTGGCCTTCTTGGAGCTGCTCTTCTTGTGATATGAAGGCTTTGAGGATTTTGATGATGAGGATTTTGTGGATTTCTTCTTTTTCTTCGCATCATCAGAACTGTAATCCTTGTATTTCTTCTTCTTTGATTCCTTTTCCCATTGAGGAAAATCTTGAATGTAATGTCCAGGCTTCTTGCATTTGTGGCAGAGCCTCCTCTTGTAGTCACTTGATGAGGAATCACTTCTCCTTGAGGGTCTCCCAAAGCGACCACGTCTTGAGAACTTTTGGAACTTCTTCACAAGCACAACCAGATCATGGCTTAGTTCTTCAGGATCACCAAGGCTGCTACCAGAGTCTTCATCTTCGGACTTAGATACGGCCTTGGCCTTCAGTGCACGTGTTCTGCCATAGCTTGAACCATAGAGATCTCTCTTTTCAGCAGGTTGGAACTCATGAGTATTTAGCCTTTCGAGAATATCAGCGGGATCAAGTGACTTGTAATCAGCACGTTTTTGTATCATCAATGCCAGAGTGTCAAATGAAGAATCAAGCGATCTCAGCAATTTCTTCACCACCTCATGGTCGGCGATGTCAGTGGCACCAAGTGCTTGAAGCTCATTTGAGATGTCAGTGAGGCGATCGAAGGTTTGTTGAACATTTTCATTGTCGAGTCTTTTGAAGCGGTTGAAGAGATTGCGAAGAACATCAACTCGAGAGTCACGCTGAGTTGAGACTCCTTCATTCACTTTGGACAACCTGTCCCAGATAAGCTTCGCTGTCTCCAAAGCACTCACTCTGCCATACTGTCCTTTGCTCAGATGGCCACATATGATATTCTTCACTTGAGAGTCGAGTTGCTTGAATCTCTTCACATCAGCAGCATTCAGAGAAGGTGTGACTGAGAGAACACCATTTTCCACAACATACCAGAGATCGTTATCAATTGCTTCAAGATGCATTCGCATCTTATTCTTCCAGTAGGGGTAGTCCGTCCCATCAAGGTAGGACACCCAGCAGAGACCTTGATCATACCTGCGGTCGACATAACTAAAACTCCAGGCGGTTAAACCAAAATCACACAGAACAAGGGAGTACCTTGCTCTGATACGAATTGAAAGTGCGTTATATCGACTAGAGGGGGGTGAATAGGCGATTTTTATGAAATTCTTCACTGAGGAATTTGCCGGTGAGGAAATTCCTTAGCGAAGAACTACTAGCAGCGGAATGAGTACTCAAAAGTAAACATAACAGAATACAAGCATAGTCATAATGATGAAATGAAGACAGGCACATAGTACAGAAGCGTAAGCACAGGATAACACAGGATGAAGACAAACAGACTGAAGAAATTGAACTGAGGAAATTGAGAAAGTCTTCAGTCAAAGTCTTCAAACACAGATATGAACAAGCACACAACACAATTATGAGGAAATGAAAGAGTTGAGGAAATAGAACCAGTAAGCTTGGTGATGACAATGATTTGGTAGACCAGTTCCAACTGTTGTCTCAGTTGTACGTCTGGTTGGAGCGGCTGAGTATTTAAACTCAAGGGCACACAGTCCCGGACACCCAGTCCTGAACACGCAGCTCAGGACACCCAGTCCTCACCGTATTCTCCTTGAACTAAGGTCACACAGACCTCGTCCAATCACTCATGGTAAGTCTTCAGCGACTTCCAAACCTTCACAAACTCGGTCACTCGGTGATCCACAATTCCTCTTGGATGCTCTAGACCATGACGCCTAACCGTCTGGAAGAAGCACAGTCTTCAAAGGTAACAAGCGTCGGATCCACGCAGGATCAATCTCTTCAGTGATGCTCACTCACTTGGGGTTTGTAGGTGTTTGGGTTTTGGGTTTTTGGTTTTTCCTCACTTGATGATTTTCGCTCAAAGTCTTCAGAGGATGGGTTGCTCTCAAATGACAAGTGTCAGTTTCTCTCAGAGCAGCCAACCAGCTAGTGGTTGTAGGGGGCGGCTATTTATAGCCTAGGGAGCAGCCCGACATGATAAGACATAAATGCCCTTCAATGATATGACTGTTAGGTGGATAGATATTTTGGGACAGTTGGCGCATAGCACAGCAACGGTCGGAATTTTGAGTAGCAAAATCCTCAGGGCTATCATGTTCCTCACTGTGTAGGAAATCCGCACTAGTGAATTCCTAACTCCTCAGTCAGAACAAATTCCTCAGAGACCAGAAGAGCTTCGTCTCTGTCACTGAACAAATTGACTGAACTGTATGAGATTTCCAATGGCTTCACTCGAAGGGATTGGTAGGTGTAGGATTTTGAGTTGAGCATCACTTGGAAATTTTTCCTTAGTATTTCCTCGACCCTCTTTAACAGTACGGTGTTTCCTATGACTCAAGAAAGAGAAAATGAAACTACGAAAACAAAAGTCTTCACGCTTCATGTTCCTTGAATGAATACCAAGTCTTCACGGTCACACCATTTTCTTCACTTTCAAAGTCTTCAGAAAGTCTTCATAATACTGAAGTCTTCAGACGAAGAACTTCATTTTTAGGGGTCGACTTTCTCTGTAAATATCAAACTCCTCATAGACTTATAGACCTGTGTACACTCATAAACACATTAGTCCCTTAACCTATAAGTCTTCAATACACCAAAATCACTAAGGGGCACTAGATGCACTTACAACTACTAATGGGGATAAGGATTTGTCTAACTATTTTTTGTTGCAAGATGGGTGATTTCCCTTCCAAATATTTGAGGGCGCCTTTGTATTTTAAAAATCTATGAAGATAGGATGTCCAACCAATGGTAGATAGGATGATTACAAATATTGTTGGTTAATTGGACAGAAATATTTCTTGCAAGGCAAGTTGGCTCTTTTGAGCACCTGTAATGCTAGTGTCCTTGCATATCCTATGTCGGTGATCAAGTTCCCCAAATGGGCCATTAATTCCATTACTTCCAAATATCAAATTTCTTTTGGGGTAATAAAAGCAATGAACAAATATCATTTGGCTAATTGCGAGCTTGTATCCAGGAAGAATGTTTTTGGTGGTCTAGGTGTCCCTGGTCTTAGAGATTTTAACTTGGCTCTTCTTGCTTCATGGGATAAGAGATACTTTGATAGTCGCCCCCTTGATTGGGAACATTGTTCAATTTTAAATATAACACTGCTTGTCCAAACTTGCTTTGGGCTAACCCAGGTGTTGTGTACCACCCCTAGTGTCAAGCTACAGTAACCTCCCCCTAATGGTAGCCATGTCATCATAATTACTACACAAATTGTCACTTGTCCAAAATCAAAACCAAATTCAAAATTAAATTTCAAGTCAAAATTTACATCTTCAAAAATGCAAACAAAATAGTTCCTAATTTTGCAAATAATTCCTAAGTGATTATGTTGAGGAAAACAACATCACCTAAATTCCCAAAATGCCCCTAGGATTTAAGAACATTGTCCAAAACAACCCCATTAATCTATTTTAATTTATATAAAGTTTAAATGAAATCTTCTTGCCTCCAAAATTTTTGTGGGAGTACTAAATAATGCCTAGTATTTGTTTTGACAACTTGCATATTTTATAAAACTCATTTAGTGGTCAATTTTTTTGCAAACAGTAGGAAAATGGCAAAAAAGTAATAAAAGTAAAGAGCTAGGCCTACTATGCCACTAGGCCTTGGGAAGCCACAGTGTGGCCCAGCCCACTGTGGCCGGCCTTGCCTTACCTCCCACAGCGCCCTAGCAAAGGTGGCGCACGCCATGGCTTCCCTCCCCCACTCGCCACTGCAGCCCCGTGGGGGTGGATAAAACCCCCCCCGCCCCCCCACCCCCCCCCCCGCAAACCCTAGAACCCCCCCCCCCCAATTTCCTCCCTCTCGCTCCCTCACCCTATCCTTCTCTGCCATGCCCACCCGAGAGGAGAGATCGCCGCCTCACAGTCGTCAGCACTCACCGAAGCCGCCCCGCGCTTTACAGAGAAGCCCAAGAAGACCCCTAATGCCTGCTCCGTCGTCTGCATCACGGGATTGGAGCCATCGAGCACAATCGACGCCGCCTGCTCCGTCCTCTTCATCTTCGGCCATTGGAGCTCCGCCGCATGAACCGCCATTGCCGCTCCACCCCGGCCTTGATGTCTACTATGCAACTTTATTCTTGAGACACGTGTTGTGCCTCCAAGCGCAGAGTTTTGTAGGACAGTAGCAATTTTCCCTCAAGTGGATGACCTAAGGTTTATCAATCCGTGAGAGGTGTAGGATGAAGATGGTCTCTCACAAACGTCCCTGCAATCAAATACAAGAAATCTCTTGTGTCCCCAACACACCCAATACAATGGCAAATTGTATAGGTGCACTAGTTCGGCGAAGAGATAGTGATAAAAGTGTAATACGGATGGTAGAAATATATTTTTATAATCTAAATAAAAAGATAACAAGGTAGCAAATAGTAAATGGGCACAAAACGGTATTTCAATGCTTAAAAACAAGGCCTAGGGTCCATACTTTCACTAGTGCAATCTCCCAACAGTGCTAACATAGTTGGATCATATGATTATCCCTCAAAGTGTAATAAACAATCACTCCTGAGTTCCTAATAGCAGAGAACAAAAGATAGAATTTGTTTGTAGGGTACGAAACCACCTCAAAGCTATTCTTTCCGTTCGATCTATTCAAGAGTTCGTACTAAAATAACACAAAGCTATTGTTTCCGTTCGATCTATCCTAGAGTTCGTACTAGAATAACACCAAAGCAAATTCATATTCATAATACTCAATCCACACAAAGAACTACAAGGAGACCCCAAAGTTTCCATCGGAGAAAAGATAATAAAACGTGCATCAACCCCTATGCAAAGATTACCCCAATATCATCGCGGGAATCCACAAGTTGAGTGCCATAACATATATCAAGTGAATCAATAAGATACCCCAATGTCACCTCAAGTATTCATACCGCAAGACATACATCATGTGTTCTCAAATCTGAACATTCAATCCGACATGACAAAACTTCAAAGGGTAAAGATTCAATTCATCACAACAAGAGTATAGAGGGGAGAAACATCATATGATCCGACTATATTAACAAGGGCTTATTCCATTTGTGCCCCCCAATTCCTTAGTTGTGCTCAGTTTTCCCCACGCTTCAAACTTTTTCTCACTTTTCCCCACTCCCTTAGCTGAAACTCTCACAAATGTTCATAACAGACGTTTGCCGTCTTGGCCATTAACTGACTTGTGGGGCCACGTTGGACTCTGTTGACTGTGGCTGTGGCTTCGTTGGTTGGGCCTTGTTTGTGTTCATAGGACGGGCCCGTTAGTTTGTTGGTAATAAATTAAAAAAGCCTGCTATCGATGGGTGCAACCTGCTATGCATGCCCGGCTTTGGCATCGATGTAGCCTGCTATGCATGCGAACACCGCCACGCACGCATCTAGTGACCTAGACCTAATAGCATGCATGCACGCCGACACGCACGCATCGATCCGTGCCGCACGGTTTCCGGTGGATTCAGTCGTTCCGCAGCATCGTTTCACGCGTCGCAGGCATACGTGCCGGTGGCAGAAGGGGTAGGTTGCACGCACGCTCGCGTCCCTATGTCGAGGCATCGGTTCACGCCGGACGGCTGCCGCTCGCGTCCATATGTCGGTGGCAGAAGGGGTAGGCTGCACGCACGCTCGTGAATGGGAGGCAGGCAGCCGCCAACGCAGAGCACGCAGAAGGGGGAGGTAGGCAGCCGCCAATGCAGAGCACGCAAAGCACGCTTGCATCGATTCACGTTCACACATTGATGATCGCATCAGTTCACGCACGCACTGAGTCACGATCTACGCCGTTTGCGCGTGTACCCACTTTGTCTCCCCCGGCTATTTAAACTGCCCTTCATTGCCTCTTCTTCTACAGATCCATCTGCGCCTCCCACTTCTCTTCTTCCCCCAAAACCCAAAGCCGTTCCACTCAGCGAAGTGAGCAAGATGCAGTACAATGGGCCGACGTTCCAAGAGCCGCCCACCGTGCCGGAACGGCGGTACCCCGCTAACGTCGCCGTCGAGGCATTGCTCCGCATGTGGGCGTTCTCATGCTGGAGGGGTAGCACTAAGCTTGCATGGGGGTTCCTCCGTGCGGGCTTCCACCACCTCCCGGCGGGCTCGCCGCCCATGTTCAACCTCGTGGAGCAGCGTCCCCACGCCAACGCTCTAGTGGTAGGGCTCGTCATCCACTTCACCAACAGGTTCGATGCCTACTACCTGCTCGGCAAGGTGTATTGGTGTGGGTGCGAGTTCATCGCATTCACCACCTATAACATCTTCACTGACTTCGAGAGCGTCTTCCCCGCTCACAACCGCATGCACAGCCTCCCGTACTACCTCGGCGACAACGGCCTTGAGGAGGAGCAGTACTGAAGACGGCGGCGAAGAAGACGGTGAAGCCAGCGGTTAAGGTGAAGACGACGGTGAAGACATGGCGGTGTTGCCCTAGCTACCCTATCTACTATGTAGTGTGAGTTTGGTGTGTGTGTTGCCCGAGCTAGCTACCCTATCTATGTAAGGTTAATTATTATTATCTATCGGTGTCGTGTTATATGTAAGAACTTATGTTGCCCTAGCAACCCTATCTAAGTTAAGTTATGTTTTTTATATTAATGCTTTGTTATGTTTGTATTTTGTTTGTCCCAAGTTTAGACACGGCTAATTGGCATGGGAAAAATTAACCAAACTAACTAAAAATGATGTGTTTATAGATGCCTTCTAAAAATAAGAACATATTGTACATTTGTACACGACTTTGGTTTGAGAGCTCTGTATTTTTTAGGTACTCCAAGAATACTTTGGTTTTCAGAAATATTGAAGTATCAAATACTTTGAGATGTTTGGCTTTAGTCAAAAGTGTAGTTTTAACTACACTATGTTTGAAGTATATAAAAAAGAGGGTTGGACCTCTTTTTCCAATCATGAAGTATTGGTTCGCTAGGCATAATAATACTGCGGTTTGCAAATACTTTGATTCTAAAAAATGAAGGGACCCATAAAGGAAAGCCAAAAAAATTCATCAATGAGATATAAGAGATTGGGCAATCAAATTAATGAAAAAAGCAATCAGAAACAAAAAAGAACAAAGCAATCGTTCCTAAACAAAAAAAGAAACATCGCTTGTTTCTGGGCCTCATTTATCCTTTGTGGGCCTATTGCAGCTTGATTCTCTTTGGGCCCGCGAACTAGGTTTTTTTTCTAGCAGAACTGACGAACTCGAGGACAAAAGTTTGGCAAGTGCGAGAGAGAAGAGATGAACTTGATGTATATCCCTTGTGCTGCTCAAGTACTGCTTACTGTCATCTGACGAGCTAGGGTATGATCCAACACTCGAGGTTATTAGCTAACAAAATAATCCTATCACTGAACTGGTAGTTGTCTTCTGCCGAAACTGGAAGTGTCGAAACTTAACAGTAAACTGCATACATTCAGAGATCGACAGTTGCACTAAACAGAGTTGCATTTGAGATAAACAGACTTGGATTGCTAAGCAGTGGCAACAACAGTAGACAAACATCTCTAACGAGAGATGGCCATCAAGTAAAAAAATTCCTAGAGCAAGTATTCCTAAAGCTATCAGATTGGATTGCTTCTTCAACTCAATCAGCTGCTTGAAGTTCTTGTTCATCTTCTTCAATTCCGTCTTCAGTTTGACATCTACCACCGTCGGGTATTCCGGACGCGCTGCTGCTGCCGGAGCGGCATTGTCATGGGCCAGATTGAACTCGCGGATTGCATTCCCCCTCGAATCCAACAAGCCCAACCCTTGAAGCCTCTGGATGTAATCATCCATCCACTCGAAATGGTGGCATTTCTTCACGATCTGAAAACGAAATCATGTAACCTAAATCCAAATCTGACAGATTTTTTGAGAAATTAGAGATAAAGGATGCGACGAAAACTCAGATCTAACCTGCCCCTCCGGCTTGCTCTCGCATTTGACGAACTCGCGCCCAAAGTTCCCATTCTTCTCCTCCTTTGAAGTCAACCGCTTCAGTGGCGCAGTCCGTGGGCAGTCAGTGCATCGAGTCATCGGCACTGGACCATACACCGGCCACGTGGAACGGGGGGCTGACGAGGAGGTCGACATATCGCCCGAGAGGAAGAAACGGAGGAATTGCTCGAGAGGAAGAAGAACGAGAAGATGGGGGAAAGAAACAGAGGAATTGCTCGAGCTGCTCGATGCCTTTGTCTGTCAGATGGAGAAGAGAAGAAGGGGAAGCTATATTGATGATTTGCCACATTGTATTTTGTAGTTTGAATATTTGAACCAACTCTTAACACTGACATGTGGTGGTCATGTGCGAAAAATACAATTTCATATGTAAAGTGGGGCAGATCGTAAAAACCCGAGAAGGACAGTGCAGTAGCCAATCAGGATGCATCACGCGGATCGCGCATGCCTGCCCCACATCTGACAGGTGGTGTTTGGCGCTTGGTAGGATCCGACGGCGGACGTTCGACGCTAGGGTTTGGAGCATTTCTGTGGGGTTATGAGCGATTCAACGGGGTTATTAGGGTTTGACCTAATTTCAAATGGCCATAACTAAATTAGAAAAAATCGCAAAAAAAATAAAACAAACGTAGTTCGTCCGTTTATGAGACCTAGTTACCATAAAAAATATAAACTAGGTATAGGGGCGTTTTTTTTTGAAAAATCATTTTTTGAAGTGATCTGTCAAAATCAAGTTCAAATGTTTTTAAATAATTCAAAAAAATCAAAATTTTGTAATTCTTGCGCACATAGCCGTCATATGTGACAAGGTTATGAGAAAAAAATAATAAACTTGGTGTAGGTCATTTTCATGAAAAAGGCTTCACACAAATGAGCTATCACCTATGAACATGTTCGGAGTTCGTAGAATAGGGAGAGAGGGTTAAGGGTTTGAAAAAAAATCAAAATAATTTAAAAAAATCAGAAAAAATTTCCATAGCTTCATTTTGGAGTGAATAAGAAGGATCTGAACTTACTTTTTCATTTTCATATCTAAAACGTGTTATTTGACGGTTTTGAATTAAAAGCATATTTTTTCAAAAAAATGTAGTAATATGAATATTAATCAATAAATAGTGAGACTTCGTTTTTACCCTATATATATGGAACAAGTGTTAATAAAAATATATATGTCTCATTTAGGCAAGGTAAAAAAAACTTGATTTCAAATAGGGCTTTTTACCCTAGCTTTCGAGCTCATTTCTAGCACATTTCTCATTCGGACTGTTGACCTATGAACATTGGACTTCAAATGCTCGATCAAATACACCGCACAGAGCAATGAACCTCCAATGTTCAACTTCAACTTTGGCTCGAATCCAAATTTTGGCCCAAATTCAAATATTGATTTAAATTCAAATTTTGATGGAAATTTGAATTCTGACTCAAATAAGAAACCAAAGTAGAAGCAACATTATTACAACTGATAAGTTTTCACAGTAGCTCAAATCTACCAAGTTTTAAGATGCCAACATCTTAATACAAATCTACCAAGTTTTAAGCGATCGACTCGCCCTCAAATTGACAACACAAACATTTCCCAACAACTTAATTCAAATTTTTGACTTGCTCCTTGTGTTTGTAGATGGCTTCGCTGTCTTGCTCCTGGTTTCCCTAGTTGAGATGCTCTTTTCTTTCAGACTCTTATTCCTTTTGATCTTGGGCTTTACTTGGGGTTTTCCCCGTGGAGGTGCTGATGGAGTAGTTCCACTCGCCGAGCACTTGACGGCCATTTGACGGTCATCTATGGGTTCAGTAATCTTTAAAGGCACAATTGGAAAAATTTCCCCCTCCTCTTCCTCTCTTATAGCTTCAAAACCATCAAAGGCCATGGTTTCAAAATCTTCTGCTTCTTCATCTCTTGGCCTTTTCTCCCTAGAGCTGGTAAATAAAATTATAAACCATAGGCAAAAAAGAGGACAAATGCAAACAAAAGGGTAGCTGCATTCTACGAATGCAAACACATATCAAGATGCTTCATTTGCTGCTGCATTCTCCACTGCTTCATTTGCTGCTGCATTCTCCACTGCTTCATTTGCTGCTGCATTCTCCACTGCATCTTCAATCTCCATTGCTGCTGCATTCTCCTCAGCATTGGCTGCTGTCCATCTTTCCTCCTCTCCAAATGATGCATCCACTGCATTGGTACAAATATGCCCCAGAACTCCACATTTTTTGCAAGCACGCTTCTTTGGTAGACGACCCTCCTCACCTGCTCTAATCCTCTGGTTCCTTGGTCTTCCTGGTGGTCTAGTAATGACAGGAGGGTGGAGTTTGAACCCTGGATCTACTATGTTCCATTGATCTTTCCCCAATAGTGCAGGCACATTGTCAGCATAAGCAGCCATAAATTTGGCAATAGAGAAATACTCAGAGCAATATTGATCAACTTCACCATCTGCACCCCCGATAACGGTCATCAGATGTAGGGCATGTATGCATGGCTTCCCACGGATCTGCCATTGCCTACAAGTACATTCTCTAGTACTTAGGTTCACAGGATACCTCCATACCCTATTTTTAGTGTCAGTATAGGTAACCTCTCCCTCATATGTACCAGATCGAATACATTTCATCTTCAGTCCTCTTGCCTTCAAGTGCAATGCCTTAATCAGTGATGAGAGCATTTGATGACCAACATATTGTGTTTCTGCAATTCTTTTGCGAAGAGCCATCTTTATCATGATCATTTGCCTCATCTTGTCAAATGCTTTCCACAACAAGATCCCTTTCACTGACTTGAACTTTGAATTGAAGCATTCTGCAAGGTTACTGGTCACATAATCTACTTTGCAGATTTTGTTGAATTTGCTTCTTGGCCACACCTTGCCGTGATGTGCATCCATGTACTCCTTCACAAAAGGATTTTGAGCATACAAGACTCTCAAATGGTGTTCATGCTTCCTTTTGTTGCATGTGTATGATGCTGGCCATAAGTTCTCATCATAAACTTTACCTTTGAACTTCCTTTTGAAATTATGCGCTAGGTGTCGCATACATTGCCTATGCTCCACTCCAGGGAATACAATTTCCACTACACTCTCTAAACCCTTGCAAGCATCTGTGTGTATAGCTAAACCTGGGGGTGTGCCTATAATGTTGCGCAACTGCTGCAGAAACCAGACCCAACTTTCCTCAGACTCTGCCTCCACCACACCAAATGCAACTGGGAATAGCCAGTTGTGTCCATCAACTGCAGAAGCTGCTACTAGCTGTCCTCTCCATCTTCCAGTCAAATGTGTAGCATCTACAGCCAAATAGGGCCTGCAACCATCTAGAAACCCCTGCCAGCAAGCCTTGAAACAAACAAAAGCCCTTCTGAAGCACTCCTTCTGAAATGACTTCCCTTTTAGTTTGAATGGAATTGTATGCTTATCAATCTCTACAACACTCCCTGGACTTGCCATCTCCACTTCAGCTTTGAAAGTGTAAAGCAGCTGAAAACTGTCATTCCATTGACCATTAATTCTGTCAAGAGCCTTTTCCCTAGCATTGAAAATTCTCATGTAAGGAATTTCTATCTTGTACTTCTCAAAAAGCTTCCCATGGAGTGCTGTTGGACCAAGTCCAGGTTCTTCTCTCAGCCAATCCAATATAGCATCTGCCACCCACCTAGTTTTTGCTAGCTTAGTTTTGGCCTTCCCCCCTCCCCCTCCAGGTGGACAGGTGTGCTTGTGTGGGTTTTTCTTTATGTGAAACAAAATAAAAGTGTAAAAACAGTTAAGAAACCTTACTCAACGATCTGAAACTACATTACTAACTGAACTTGGATTACCTGAATATATTTGCTCTTTCTCATACGAGATGCATGCAACTTCCACCTACACCTAGGATATGGACAAAAAACTGTGAACCTTGCTGGCTCACTCCTTTTAATCTTATAGGTGTTTTCAGATATAATGCACCATGTTGTCACTGCATTCCGACAGTCCACCATTGATTGGAAAATGGTACCTACACTAAGCTCAGGTTTTTCCCTGTTCCACTCAATTGTTGGCATGTCATCACCATCGTATTCATCCTCGATTAAGCTGTCCATGTTCTCCACCTTCTCTGCATCGTCAGTGTCATCAAACCTAGCTTGGCTGATGGGCTCCTCCATATATTCGTCATCCATTGCTTGCTGACTGGCTACATCGACCAGTTCAGGAAACATCATCTCGTCTTCATCATCATTTGTAGGCACTGCCTCGTCAGGTTCTGCATCTTCTTCTACACCAACTGCAGAAGGTACACGAGAAGCAGCAGCTGAATCGGAACCAGAATTGGCAGCAGGCATGTTGTGGCTCCATGAACCACTTGCTTTACTTGGTGTCGACCTACAAGGAGTGCCGGGGTGCTGGCTATTAGCACAGACAGATGATGTCTGAACTCCCTTCCCCTTCGCCCATTCTGTGCGTGGCTGAATCACATCGATTTGGATTTTACCGAATCGGCAGCCAGCAGTCCCAGCAAAAAGCAACGGCATGTGATCGTCGCAAGTTAGTGGAAGAAATCTTTGCTCGTCACTGCTGAAGTAATTCGGTTCGACAACATCGGCATCACTCCAGGGATAGGTGTTTCAGAGCTCAGCTCGCAAATCTTTGAAAGATATGCTGGTTTCTACCACTTTGGGATAGAAAAATGATGAAATCAAATGCGGTTTAGTACCACGCAGCACACTAGTTTCCATTCTAATCGCCAGCCGGAAAGCCAGCGCGGGATCAATCCTATTTTGTTGGGGGAAGGAAACAAAGGCTTCAGTTAGCCGGGTAAAATCAAGCACAAATTCGAACGATTAAAGCAAACAGAAGTCAAATACGGCCTACAATACGACTTAGAACGTCAATTCGAGAGGAAACAATGCTTACCCAGGTTTAATCCATGAATTATCTGCCGCGGATTCGACCCAATGCTCTCCACGGTCGACTACATTCCGGGCGTCCTCACTCAATATCGCTATGTAATCCCAGATGGGGAGGTGGGCTATATCTGGCGCAGACGCGGCGTCATCGACGATTGGAATAGGGCAGAGGGTGGAGGAAACAACTGCGGTGGACGCAGCACGACGCCGGCGGAGGGGGCGGGGCGGCGCGGTGCAGTGCGGCCTGTCTAGATATGTTTCACATTTAGACAAGCTGCCCAATACGTGTCTCCTTGCGGTCCCACCCGTCAGCAAGAAACAGTCAGACGAAGACTCAGCCCCACTCATCAGCAATTAACGGTCAATGGACGGTCAAGACGGCAAACGCCCGCTATGAGCATTTGTGAGAGTTTCAACTAAGGAAGAGGGGAAAGTGAGCAAACGTTTGGAGCGTGGGGAAAAGTGAGCACAACTAAGGAACCAGGGGCACTAATTTAAATATCCCTATTAACAAAGCCCATGATATAGATCACGAGAGAGAGAGAGAGAGATTAAACACATAGCTACTAGTACAAACCCCCAGCCCCGAGGGTGGACTACTCCCTCCTCATCGTGGTGGCTGTCGGGATGATGAAGATGGCCACCGGAGATGATTCCCCCCCTCCGGCAGGGTGCCAGACCGGGTCTAGATTGGTTTTCGATGGCTACGGAGCCCTGCGGCGGCGGAACTTCTGGTCTAGGTTAACCCCGACGGGTTTCGGAATATTTGGGAATTTATAGTGCAAAGAAGGGGTACGGGAGGCCACCGAGGTGGGCACAACCCACCTGGGCGCGCCAGGGGGCCCTGGCGGATTGTGCCCCCCTCGAGGCACCCCCCGAGGTGCAACTCTGGCCCATTGGGTTCCTTCTGGTCCAAAAAAATCTCCAAAAAGTTTCGCGGTGTTTGGACTCCGTTTGATATTGATTTCCTGCGATGTAAAAACAAGCAAAAAACATTAACTGGCACTTGGCTCTGGGTCAATAGGTTAGTCCCAAAATATGATATAAAGTTGCTATAAAATGATTGTAAAACATCCAAGAATGATAAAATAACAGCATGAATACTTCATAAATTATAGATACGTTGGAGACGTATCAGCATCCCCAAGCTTAATTCCTACCCGTCCTCGAGTAGGTAAATAATAAAAGAAATAATTTATGAAGTGTGAATGCTAGCAAAGTGCACAAGTTTGATCAATGATAATTTCAATCACTTGTTCCTAGCATCACAAAAACAATTCTTTCTTATAGAACTTCTCATGTTATAGTAGCAACCAATTCACATGTTAAGGTTCAAACAATGAATTCTCTTGAAACCCAACAACCTATGTTCTCAGTCACCAAGCAATTGTAACTCAACTTATTCAACAGAGTTTAAGTAAGAGCTCCACGTACTCAACCATCATATAGTCTTCTATGATTTCTAACACTCACCTTGTACACATGAGCAAAACGTTTCAACCGGACACATAGAAAGATAGGGGCTTATAATTTCGCCTCCCAACGTATTCACCTCAAAGGGTGATGTCAACAATAATAACTCATGCTACCCATATTCAACTAGACATATGTGCCAAGATCTTTCCTCACCACATGATGCTTGCCAAAAGATAAAAACAAAAAGGAATAGAGAGAAAAAATTTGACTCTTGCATAAAAGTAAATACATAAAAGTAAAAGATAGACCCTTCGCACAAGGAAGCAGAGGTTGCCATGCACTTATTTGTTTGTATGCTCAATCCTTTAGTGCAAAAGAACGTCACGTTATATTGCCCCTTGTGATAGCAACCTTTATTATGCAGTATGTCGCTTTTATTGCTTTACCATCACAAGTTCGTACAATACTTAATTTTCTCTTACACTAAATGATCTTACACTTTTAGAAGCAATTTTTATTGCCTTATTGCACCGATGACAACTTACTTGAAGGATCTTTCTCAATCCTTAGGTAGGTATGGTGGACTCTTGAAAATAAGATTTGGGTTTTAAGGGTTTTTGGATGCACAAGTAGTATCTCTACTTGGTGCGGAATTTTTGGCTAGCAAAGATGGGGGGCAAGCACCACATGTTGAAGGATCTATGACAATACAACTTCTATGTGAATATGAACAAACATAAACCATTATGTTGTCTTCCTTGTCCAATGTCAACAATTTTGGCATATAATATTTTGATGGGGGCTCACAATCACAAAAGATTTCCATGATAGTGTATTCGCATGTGAAAGTTCTCTTCCTTATACTAATTATTCATGAATTGCTTGTATGACCAATATTGTGATTGTCAAGCCTCAAAAGATTTCACTTTCTAAACCCAATGTAAAGCTACCACTAGGCATGATATGATTTCAAATTCATGACATTCAGTTTATTCAACAATTTACTCATAGTATATAAGTGAAGCACAAGAGTAAATAACATAGAAAAGAGCTTCATTGACGGGATGTGAATACCTCTTACTTAGCCTCTCTGGCAACTATTTGAGGACTCTATTTTATTTAAAAACTTTCAAATCTAAGTACTTTATAAAATAGAAAGCAAAACAAAATAAAACGACAATTTAAGGATAGCATACATCATGTGAAGAAGCAAAAACTTAGGCTCAACCGACACTAACCGATACTTGTTGAAGAAGAAAGGTGGGATGCCTACCGGGGCATCCCCAAGCTTAGATGCTTGAGACTTCTTGAATATTATCTTGGGATGCCTTGGGCATCCCCAAGCTTGAGCTTTTGTGTCTCCTTAATTCCTCTCATATCACGGTTTTCCTAAATCTCAAAAGCTTCATCCACACAAAACTCAACAAGAACTTGTTAGATAAGTTAGTTTATACCAATGCAAAAACCTTATCATTCTCTACTGTAGAAAATCACTAAAATTATTGTACAACATTGCATACTAAAGGCCACTGCATATTTAATACTCCTACCTCAAATAGAATCATTAAACAAGAAAACGTATGCAAACAATGCAAACATAACAGCAATTGATACGTCTCCAACATATCTACTTTTCCAAACACTTTTGCCCTTATTTTGGACTCTAACTTGCATGATTTGAATGGAACTAACCCGGACTGACACTGTTTTCAGCAGAATTTTCATGGTGTTATTTTTGTGTAGAAATAAAAGTTCCTGGAATGACCTAAAAATCAACGGAGATTATTTTTGAAATATATAAAAAATACTGGTAAAAGAATCAAGGCCAGGGGTGCCACACCCTGTCCACGAGGGTGGGGGCGCACCTACCCCCTGGGCGCACCCCCTGCCTCGTGGGCCCCCTGGTGCTCCTCCAACCTCAACTCCAACTCTATATATTCGTGTTCGGGGAGAAAAAAAATCAGAGAGAAGGATCCATCGCGTTTTACGATACAGAGCCGCCGCCAAGCCCTAAACTCTCTCGGGAGGGCCGATCTGGAGTCCGTTCGGGGCTCCGGAGAGGGGGATCCGTCACCATCGTCATCATCAACCTTCCTCCATCACCAATTTCATGATGCTCACCGCCGTGCGTGAGTAATTCCATCGTAGGCTTGCTGGACGGTGATGGGTTGGATGAGATTTATCATGTAATCAAGTTAGTTTTGTTAGAGTTTGATCCCTAGTATCCACTATGTTCTGATATTAATGTTGCTATGACTTTGCTATGACTAATGCTTGTCACTAGGGCCCGAGTGCCATGATTTCAGATATGAACCTATTATGTTTTCATGAATATATGTGAGTTTGTGATCCTATCTTGCAAGTCTATAGTCACCTATTATGTGTTATGATCCGTTAACCCCGAAGTGACAATAATCGGGATACTTACCGGTGATGACCGTAGTTTGAGGAGTTCATGTATTCACTCTGTGTTAATGCTTTGGTATGGTACTCTATTAAAAGGAGGCCTTAATATCCCTTAGTTTCCAATAGGGCCCCGTTGCCACGGGGGGGTAGGACAAAAGTTGTCATGCAAGTTCTTTTCGATAAGCACGTATGACTATATTCGGAATACATGCCTACATTACATTGATGAACTGGAGCTAGTTTTGTGTCACCCTATGTTATAACTATTACATGAGGAATCGCATCCGACATAATTATCCATCACTGATCCATTGTCTACGAGCTTTTCATATATTGTTCTTCGCTTATTTACTTTTCTGTTGCTACTGTTAGAATCACTATAAAACCAAAAATATTACTTTTGCTACCGTTACCACTACTATCATATTACTTTGCTACTAAATACCTTGCTGCAGATATTAAGTTTCCAGGTGTGGTTGAATTGACAACTCAGCTGCTAATACTTGAGAATTTTCTTTGGCTCCCCTTGTGTCGAATCAATAAATTTGGGTTGAATACTCTACCCTCGAAAACTGTTGCGATCCCCTATACTCGTGGGTTATCAGCAATCTGCCAAACAGTACAATTTGTAAAGAATGCAAGAGTATCAATACTTCCCTAACTCCAAAAGTTATGAAAATTTACCACACTGTAGAAAATTTATCAGAGCTCATTTTTCAAAATGTTTCAACATTTTATCACATCCTTACTTTTCTAGGGAATTTTTGCAACAGCGGTAAACTTTCTGT
Source organism: Triticum urartu (assembly GCF_003073215.2). Classification (NCBI taxonomy): domain Eukaryota; kingdom Viridiplantae; phylum Streptophyta; class Magnoliopsida; order Poales; family Poaceae; genus Triticum; species Triticum urartu. The sequence continues at coordinate 455,798,962 of NC_053027.1, forward strand.
TTTCAAACGACAACATGTATACTTGTAAAATAAGCATAGTAAAGTGTATCAATGCCACTTTTATTGAAAGAAAAGATGCAAAAGATTATTCTAAAAAAACTGCAAGCAAATAATAACAAAATAAAATGATGCTTAAAGCAAAACACATATCATGTGATGAATGAGAACATAGCTCCAAGTGAGGTTACGGATAATGTTGGATACGAAAGAGGGGATGCCTTCCGGGGCATCCCCAAGCTTAGTTGCTTGGATCTTCCTTGAATATTACCTTGGAGTGCCTTGGTCATCCCCAATCTTAGGGTCTTGTCACTCCTTATTCTCCTCATATCAACATCTCACCCAAAACTTGAAAACTTCAATCACACAAAACTTAACGGAACTTTGTGAGATAGGTTAGTATGATAAAGAGAAAACCATTCCACTTTTGGTGATGTCAAAGACAAGATTCATAATTGTTCTCACACAATTCCTACTGTAGCATATCATTTCTACAATTTATATTGAGCCATATAAGCCATAGAAACTAGAAAACAAGCAAACTATGCATTGAAAACAGAATCTATCAAAAAACAGAACAGTCTGTAGTGATCTGTACTCAAACCATACTTCTGCTACTCCAAAAATTCTGAAAAAATAGTATAACCTTGGTAATTTATATATTAATATTCTGCAAAAATAATTAGCATTTTATCGCGCTTCTGTTAAAAATGAGAATTGTTTTCCTGAGCGCAAAAAGTTTCTGTTTTCCAGCAAGATCAAATCAACTATCACCGTAAGCCATCCCAAAGGTCTTACTTGGCACTTTATTGAAACCAAAGCTATAAAACATGATTATTACAGTAGCATAATCATGTGAACAAACAAAAACAATAAGTAAAAGTGTTGGGTTGTCTCCCAACAAGCGCTTTTCTTTAATGCCTTTTACCTAGGCATGATGATTTCAATGATGCTCGAATAAGAGATAAGAATTGAAACATGAAGAGAGCATCATGAAGCATATGACTAGAACATTTAGGTCTAACCCACTTCCTATGCATAGGGATTTTTTGAGCAAACAACTTATGGGAACAAGAATCAACTAGCGTAGGAAGGAAAAAACAAGTGTAACTTCAAAACAATCAACACATAGAGAAGAAAACTTGATATTATTGAGATATGTAAGGGCATAAGTTCCTTTCTCATAATAATTTTCAGAGGCATCATGAATGGATTCAACAATATAACTATCACATACAGCACTCTTTTCATGATGCAAAAGCATAGAAAATTTATCACACTTTATGGCATAGATGTCATCATAATAATCATCATAGATAGCAATTTCATTGTCATAGTCAATTGAAACCTCTTCCAAAATAGTGGATGTATCACTAAATAAATTCATGACCTCTCCAAATCCTCTTTCATCAATATTGTAACAAGATTCAACACCCTCCAAAATAGTGGGATCACTACTACCTAGAGTTGACACTCTTCCAAACCCACTTTCATCAATGTAATCATCATAAATTGGAGGCATGCTATCATCATAATAAATTTTCTTATCGAAAGTCGAAGGAATCAAAGGATCATATTCATTAAGAAAAGCATCCCCAAGCTTAGGACAAGCATTATTTCCAGCAAATAAATCTTCATAACATATCATACTCATTAAACATAGCATCCCCAAGCTTGTGGTTTTGCATATCATCACAATCATTCTTATCAATAGCATGAATGGCACCAACAGTATAGCAAACATTATTATCATATTCTTCCAAGCAAGTGCTAAAAAGATTGTCAAGATCATAAGGGATATCGTTGTCTTCCCAATAATAATCATCACAACAAGCAATAGGCATAACAAAATCATCATCAGTATCATCATCCTCCATCAACATATTTGATTCACTTTCATGAGGCACAATGGTGATGGGAGCAACATTATTTGGGACAGATACCTTTTTACCTCTATTCTTTCTTCTTTTCTTCTTTTTCACCACGCCATGTGTTGGTTTAATTAATTTTTCAAGCTTCTTGTTGAAGAGATTGATTGGATAGGAAGCTCCTCCTCGCTACCTGATTCATCATAATAAACACTAGGAGGGTATTGGGAAATATTTTCCCTTTCATTAGTAATCTCTTCATATTACATTTGTTTTCTTGTCTTTAGGTAGTTGTCAATATAAGGATTCTTAATGCAACTTACCGCACAAAACATATAAATTTCTTCTAGATCAAAATCAAGAAATCTCTCGAGATTAAATTTTGGAATACCCTTAGTTATAAGTTTCATTTCTTCATACCCCAAAAGAATACTAAGCTCTTTATGATGCTCAAGGGTAATCAAGTTATCACAATTTTTGGACATGATTTGATCATGAAAGAATTTGCATTTGAGATTTAAATGACCATGTTCATTGCAAAGTTCACAAGGATGGCGAAGAAAATTAAATCTTTCAGCACAATCATCTAGCCTCTCTTGCAACTTTTTTGTTTCTAAATATTTATACTTCTTACAAAATCTATCTTCCCTTTTTGGTGTGCAAAAGCACTCCCAATTCACTCCGCAAAAATTGACATGATCATAAGAAACATTTTCCTCATGACAAGTGCAATAATCATTAGCATTTTGGATATTCAAATAAATCTATACTAACAACATTGCAATCATGCTCATCATTCAAATATTGTGTGCCAAACATTTTATTGACTTCTTCTTCTAACAATTGAGCACAATTTTCCGATCCATCATTTTCAAGAAAGATATTATAAAGATGATCAATAATAGGATGCAACCTAAATTCCATTTTTTGTAGTTTTCTTTCTATAAACCAAACTAGTGATAAAACAAGAAACTAAAAGATTCGATTGCAAGATCTAAAGATATACCTTCAAGCACTCACCTCCCCGGCAACGGCGCCAGAAAAGAGCTTGATGTCTACTACGCAACTTTATTCTTGTAAACACGTGTTGGGCCTCCAAGCGCAGAGTTTTGTAGGACAGTAGAAATTTTCCCTCAAATGGATGACCTAAGGTTTATCAATCCGTGAGAGGTGTAGGATGAAGATGGTCTCTCTCAAACAACCCTGCAATCAAATACAAGAAATCTCTTGTGTACACACCCATACAATGGAAAATTGTATAGGTGCACTAGTTCGGCGAAGAGATGGTGATAAAAGTGTAATACGGATGGTAGAAATATATTTTTATAATCTGAATAAATAAAAAGAGCAAGGTAGCAAATAGTAAACGGGCACAAAAACGGTATTTCAATGCTTAAAAACAAGGCCTAGGGTCCGTACTTTCACTAGTGTAATCTCCCAACAGTGCTAACATAGTCGGATCATATGATTATCCCTCAAAGTGTAATAAAGAATCACTCCCGAGTTCCTAATAGCGGAGAACAAAATATAGAAATTGTTTGTAGGGTACGAAACCACCTCAAAGCTATTCTTTCCATACAATCTATTCAAGAGTTCGTACTAAAATAACACAAAGCTATTGTTTCCATTCGATCTATCCTAGAGTTCATACTAGAATAACACCAAAGCAAATTCATATTCATAATACTCAATCCACACAAAGAACTACAAGGAGACCCCAAAGTTTCTATCGGAGAAAAGATAATAAAACATGCATCAACCCCTATGCAAGGATTACCCCAATATCACCGCGGGAATCCGCAAGTTGAGTGCCATAACATATATCAAGGGAACCAATAAGATACCCCAATGTCACCTCAAGTATTCATACCGCAAGACATACATCATGTGTTCTCAAATCTGAACATTGAATACGACATGACAAAACTTCAAAGGGTAAAGATTCAATTCATCACAACAAGAGTATAGAGGGGAGAAACATCATATGATCTGACTATATTAACAAAGCCCATGATATAGATCACGAGAGAGAGAGAGAGATTAAACACATAGTTACTAGTACAAACCCTCAGCCCTAAGGGTGGACTACTCCCTCCTCATCATGGTGGCTACCGGGATGATGAAGATGGCCACCGAAGATGATTCCCCCCCTCCGGCAGGGTGCCGGGCCGGGTCTAGATTGGTTTTCGGTGGCTATAGAGCCCTGCGGCAGTGGAACTTCTGATCTTGGTTAACCCCGACGGGTTTTGGAATATTTGGGAATTTATAGTGCAAAGAAGGGGTACAGGAGGCCACCGAGGTGGGCACAACCCACCTGGGGCCGCTAGGGGGCCCTGGCGTGCCCTGGTGGGTTGTGCCCCCCTTGGGGCACCCCCAAGGTGAAGATCTGGCCCATTGGGTTCCTTCTGGTCCAAAAAAATCTCCAAAAAGTTTTGCGGTGTTTGGACTCCGTTTGATATTGATTTCCTGCGATGTAAAAAACAAGCAGAAAACAGCAACCGGCATTTGGCTCTGGGTCAATAGGTTAGTCCCAAAATGATATAAAATTGCTATAAAATGATTGTAAAACATCCAAGAATGATAAAATAACAGCATGAATACTTCATAAATTATAGATACGTTGGAGACGTATCAGGCCTCCCCGAGCATCTCCTCGGCCCCGCAGCGAGTTGCCGCACCAGATGCGCCCTTCCTTCCCTCCCCCTGGTCGCCATAGCTCCGCTCCCCTCGAGCCTGAGCCCCCTACCTCGCCGTGGTCGCCCCCACGCCCTACCTGGCTGCCGCATGCACGTCTCATCCGCTCGCCGCACGTGTATCCATGCGCCCGACCCCTACTGCCATGCCTCGCGTGCGTGCACTTGCTCGCCGCCTGAGCCCGCCTACCTCCGGCCACCGCTCCCGCCGCGTTCGCCACTCCACCCGCGACATGCTTGCTCCTCGAGCTGCTGCTGCCTCCCCCGCCTCTGCTGCTCGCTGTTGGCCGTAGCCTAGTCGAACGCCCATGCACGCTCGGCCGTGGTCGCCGCATCCCGCCGCTCCCCGCGCCTGCGTCCGACTGCCGGCGCCTGCTGCTGCTGCACCCGCCGATGTGCCCGACTGGGGCCATCCCCTGGGTCGCTGACAGGTGGGTCCCAGGGGCCCGCTTGACCATGTTGACAAGGTCAATATGATGACTAGGCTCGCCCAGTCATGGCCAGCAGGGCCCACCCCCCTTAAAAACTAATTAAATCATAATTAATTTAATTAGGTTAATCTAATTACACACAGCAGGTGGGCCCAGTAGGTTAATTAACTAAGTTAGATTAGTTTGAAAATGTTTAAAACTTTGAAAATTAATATAAAATAATCTATAAGACGGTTGAAAATAATTTATATATGAAAATTGCTCAGAAAAATCCAGCGAATCCGAATATGCAATCTGTTCATCTGTCACATGCCCCTAGAATGCTGAACATGGAACTGTCCCCTCTCTTTCATTTGTCCAGAAAGTGCCAAACATCGGGAAAACCCCTCCGGATGTTTCCCCTCTTCGTCTACAACATGTAGTACTGCTATAGAATACCCATAGCCATGCATATTGTCTTGTCATGCATAGTGATGCACTTGCTTGCTTTATATTTATTGTTTATTCCCCCTCTTCTCTCCGGTAGACCCCGAGACTGATGCTGCTGCCGGATACGACTACGCCCTTGACGTCCAGCCACTTGTAGCAGAGCTTCTAGGCAAGCTAACCCCTTGATCATTCCGATATCACCCCTCCCCTTCTTTCTTATGCTTGCATTAGAAATGCTACTGCTTTGGTATGATCCTATTCTAATGCATAGCCTGATCTTGTAACCTATAATTGTACCTTACATGCTTATCCTAAACTGAGAGAAAAAGAGAGAAGGGACAATGTTACTATCCTTTTTCCACACTTGTGCTTAAAGTAGCACCATGATCTTCATGATAGAGAGTCTCTTATTTTGTCACTTTCATATACTAGTGGGAATTTTTCATTATAGAACTTGGATTGTATATTCCAATGATGGGCTTCCTCAAATGCCCTAGGTCTTCGTGAGCAAGCAAGTTGGATGCACACCCACTTAGTTTCTTTGATGATCTTTCATATGTTTATAGCTCTAGTGCATCCATTGCATGGCAATCCCTACTCCTTGCATTGACATCAATCGGTGGGCATCTCCATAGCCCATTGATTAGCCGCGTCAATGTGAGACTTTCTCCCTTTTTGTCTTCTCACACAACCTCAATCATTATATTCTATTCCACCCATAGTGCTATGTCCATGGCTCGCGCTCATATATTACGTAAAAGTTGAAAGAGTTTGAAAAGGCTAAGTATGAAACAATTGCTTGGCTTGTCATCGGGGTTGTGCATGATGAGAGCACTTTGTGTGACGAAAATGAAGCATGGCCAAACTATATGATTTTGTAGGGATAAGCTTTCTTTGGCTATGTTATTTTGATAAGACATAATTGCTTGGTTAGCATACTTGGAGTATTATTATTTTTATGTCAAAATTAAACTTTTATCTTAAATCTTTTGGATCTGAACATTCATGCCACAATAGAGAAAATTACATTGAAGAATATGCTAGAAAGCATTCCACATCAAAAATTCTGTTTTTATCATTTACCTACTCGAGGACGAGCAGGAATTAAGCTTGGGGTTGCTTGATACGTCTCCAACGTATCTATAATTTTTTATTATTCCATGCTATTATATATTCTATTTTGGATGTTTAATGGGCTTTATTATACAGTTTTATATTATTTTTGGGACTAACCTATTAACCCAAGGCCTAGTGCAAATTGTTGTTTTTGCCTATTTCAGTGTTTCGCAGAAAAGGAATATCAAATGGAGTCCAAACGGAATGAAACCTTCGGGAACGAGATTTTTGGAACAAACGTGATCCAGAGGACTTGGAGTGGACGTCAAGAAACAACCGAGGAGGCCACGAGGCAGGGGGCGCGCCTACCCCCTAGGCGCACCCTCCCCCTCGTGGCTCAACCGACCTACTTATTCCTCCTATATATACTCATATACGCTGAAAACATCCAGGAGCACCATGAAACCCTATTTACACTATCGCAACCTTCTGTACCCAAGAGATCCCATCTTGGGGCCTTTTCCGGAGCTCCGCAGGAGGGGGCATCGATCACGGAGGGCCTCTACATCAAGTCCATGGCCCCTCCGATGATGTGTGAGTAGTTTACTTCAGACCTTCGGGTCCATAGTTATTAGCTAGATGGATTCTTCTCTCTCTTTGGATCTCAATACAAAGTTCTCCTCGATCTTCTTGGTGATCTATTTGATGTAACTCTTTTTGCGGTGTGTCTGTCGAGATTCGATGAATTGTGGGTTTATGATCAAGTCTATCTATGAACAATATTTGATTCTTCTTTGAAATCTTTTATGTATGATTGGTTATCTTTGCAAGTCTCTTCGAATTATCAGTTTGGTTTGGCCTACTAGATTGATCTTTCTTGCAATGGGAGAAGTGCTTAGCTTTGGGTTCAATCTTGCGGTGCTCGATCCCAGTGACAGAAAGGGAAACGACACGTATTGTATTGTTGCCATCGAGGATAAAAAGATGGGGTTTATATCATATTGCTTGAGTTTATACCTCTACATCATGTCATCTTACCTAATGCGTTACTCTGTTCTTATGAACTTAATACTCTAGATACATGCTGGATAGCAGTCGATGTGTGGAGTAATAGTAGTAGATGCAGGTAGGAGTTGAAGGAAATATGACCTAGAGGCAATAATAAATTTATTATTTATTTCCTTATTTCATGATAAATGTTTATTATTCATGCTAGAATTGTATTAACCAGAAACATAATACATGTGTGAATACATAGACAAACATAGTGTCACTAGTATGCCTCTACTTGACTAGCTCATTGATCAAAGATGGTTAAGTTTCCTAGCCATAGACATGAGTTGTTATTTGATCACCGGGATCACATCATTAGGAGAATGATGTGATTGACTTGACCCATTTCGTTAGCTTAGCACTTGATCGTTTAAGTTTACTGCTATTGCTTTCTTCATGACTTATACATGTTCCATGACTATGAGATTATGCAACTCCCAAATACCAGAGGAACACTTTGTGTGCTACCAAACGTCACAACATAACTGGGTGATTATAAAGGTGCTCTACAGGTGTCTCCGATGGTGTTCTTGGAGTTGGCATAGATCAAGAATAGGATTTGTCACTCTGATTGTTGGAGAGGTATCTCTGGGCCCTCTCGGTAATGCACATCACTATAAGCCTTGCAAGCAATGTGACTAATGAGTTAGTTGCGGGATGATGCATTACGGAACGAGTAAAGAGACTTGCCGGTAACGAGATTGATCTAGGTATTGGGATACCGACGATCGAATCTCGGGCAAGTAACATACCGATGACAAAGGGAACAACGTATATTGTTATGCGGTTTGATCGATAAAGATCTTCATTGAATATATAGGAACCAATATGAGCATCCAGGTTCCGCTATTGGTTATTGACCAGAGACATGTCTCGGTCATGTCTACATAGTTCTCGAACCCGTAGGGTCCGCACGCTTAAAGTTCTGTGACGATCGATATTATGAGTTTATATGTTTTGATGTACCGAAGGTAGTTTAGAGTCTCATATATGATCACAGACATGACGAGAAGTCTTGAAATGGTCGAGACATAGAGATTGGTATATTAGAAGCCTACATTTGGACATCGGAAGAGTACCGAGTGAAATCGGGATTTTACCGGAGTGCCGCAGGGGTTACCGGAACCCCCTGGGGGTTAATGGGCCTTGTTGGGCCCTAGTGGAGAGAGAGAGGGGCCGGCCAGGGCAGGCTGCGCGCCCCCTCCCCCTCTGGTCCGAATTGGACTAGGAGAAGGGCGGCGGCGCCCCCTTTCCTTCTCCTTCTCCCCCTTCCTTTCCCCCTCCTAGTAGGAGTAGGAAAGAGGGGAATCCTACTCCTACTAGGAGGAGGATTCCTCCTCCTGGCGCGCCCTCTAGGGCCGGCCGGCCTCCCCCTTGCTCCTTTATATACGGGGGCAGGGGCACCTCTAGACACACAAGTTGATCATTGATCGCTCCCAGCCGTGTGCGGTGCCCCCCTCCACCATAATCCATCTCGGTCATGCTGTAGCAGTGCTTAGGTGAAGCTCTACAATGGTAGCTTCATCAACATCGTCACCACGCCGCTGTGCTGATGAAACTCTTCCCCGAGCTCTACTGGATCGGGAGTTCGCGGGACGTCACCGAGCTAAACGTGTGCTGAACGCGGAGGTGTCGTACGTTCGGTACTGAGGATCGGTCGATCGTGAAGACGTACGACTACATCAACCGCGTTGTCATAACGCTTCCGCTTAACGGTCTACGAGGGTACGTGGATGACACTCTCCCCTCTCGTTGCTATGCATCACCATGATCTTGCATGTGTGTAGGATTTTTTTAAATTACTACATTCCCAACAGTGGCATCCGAGTCAGGTTATTGCTTAGATGTTATATGCATGAGTAGAACACAAGTGAGTTGTGGGTGATCCAAGTCATACTGCTTACCAGCATGTCATACTTTGGTTCGGCGGTATTGTTGGATGAAGCGGCCCGGACTGACATTACGCGTACGCTTACGCGAGACTGGTTCTACCGACGTGCTTTGCACACAGGTGGCTGGCGGGTGTTAGTTTCTCCAACTTTAGTTGAACCGAGTGTGGCAACGCCCGGTCCTTGAGAAGGTTAAAACATCACTAACTTGACAAACTATCATTGTGGTTTTGATGCGTAGGTAAGAACGGTTCTTGCTCAGCCCATAGCAGCCACGTAAAACTTGCAACAACAAAGTACAGGACGTCTAACTTGTTTTTGCAGGGCATATTGTGATGTGATATGGTCAAGACATGATGCTATATTTATTGTATGAGATGATCATGTTTTGTAACAGAGTTATCAGCAACTGGTAGGAGCCATATGGTTGTCTCTTTATTGTATGCAATGCAATCGCCCTGTAATTGCTTTACTTTATCACTAAGTGGTAGCGATAGTCGTAGAAGCAATAGTTGGCGAGACGACAACGATGCTACGATGGAGATCAAGGTGTCGCGCCGGTGACGATGGTGATCATGATGGTGCTTGGAGATGGAGATCAAAGGCACAAGATGATGATGGCCATATCATATCACTTATATTGATTGCATGTGATGTTTATCCTTTATGCATCTTGTTCTGTTTTGTTTGACGGTAGCATTATAAGATGATCTCTCACTAAATTTAAAGGTAAAAGTGTTCTCCCTGAGTATGCACTGTTGCCAAAGCTCGTTGTGCCGAGACACCACGTGATGATCGGGTGTGATAAGCTCAACGTTCATCTACAACGGGTGTAAGACAGTTTTACACACGCAGAATACTCGGGTTAAACTTGACGAGCCTAGCATATGCAGATATGGCCTCGGAACACTGAGACCGAAAGGTCGAACGTGAATCATATAGTAGATATGATCAACATAGTGATGTTCACCATTGAAAACTACTCCATTTCACGTGATGATCGGTTATGGTTTAGTTGATATGGATCACATGATCACTTAGATGATTAGAGGGACGTCTATCTAAGTGGGAGTTCTTAAGTAATATGATTAATTGAACTTAAATTTATCATGAACTTAGTACCTAATAGTATTTTGCTTGTCTATGTTATTGTAGATAGATGGCCCGTGCTGTTGTTTCGTTGAATTTTAATGCGTTCCTTGAGAAAGCAAAGTTGAAAGATGATGGTAGCAATTACACGGACTGGGTCCGTAACTTGAGGATTATCCTCATTGCTGCATAGAAGAATTACGTCCTGAAAGCACCGCTGGGTGCCAAACCCGCTGCAGGAGCAACGCCAGATGTTATGAACGTGTGGCAGAGCAAAGCTGATGACTACTCAATAGTTCAGTGTGCCATGCTTTACAGCTTAGAACCGGGACTTCAACGTCGTTTCGAACGTCATGGAGCATATGAGATGTTCCAGGAGTTGAAGTTAATATTTCAAGCAAATGCCCGGATTGAGAGATATGAAGTCTCCAATAAGTTCTACAGCTGCAAGATGGAGGAGAATAGTTCTATCAATGAACATATACTCAGAATGTCTGGGTACCATAATCACTTGACTCAGCTGGGAGTTAATCTTCTGGTTGATAGTGTCATTGATAGAGTTCTTCAATCACTACCACCAAGCTACAGGAGCTTCATGATGAACTATAATATGCAAGGGATGGATAAGACGATTCCCGAGCTCTTCGCAATGCTAAAGGCCGCGGAGGTAGAAATCAAGAAGGAGCATCAAGTGTTGATGGTCAACAAGACCACCAGTTTCAAGAAAAAGGGTAAAGGGAAGAAGAAAGGGAACTTCAAGAAGAACGGCAAAAAAGTTGTTGCTCAAGAGAAGAAACCCAAGTCTGGACCTAAGCATGAGACTGAGTGCTTCTACTGCAAAGGGACTGGTCACTGCAAGCGAAACTGCCCCAAGTATTTGGCGGATAAGAAGGATGGCAAGGTGAACAAAGGTATATGTGATATACAGGTTATTGATGTGTACCTTACTAGAGCTCGCAGTAGCACCTAGGTATTTTCATACTGGTTCTGTTGCTAATATTTGCAACTCGAAACAGGGACTACGGATTAAGCGAAGACTGGTTAAGGACGAGGTGACGATGCGCGTGGGAAATGGTTCCAAAGTCGATGTGATCGCCGTCAGCACGCTACCTCTACATCTACCTTCGGGATTAGTATTAGACCTAAATAATTGTTATTTGGTGCCAGCGTTAAGCATGAACATTATATCTGGATCTTGTTTGATGTGAGACAGTTATTCATTTAAATCTGAGAATAATGGTTGTTCTATTTATATGAGTAATATCTTTTATGGTCATGCACCCTTGAAGAGTGGTCTATTTGTGTTGAATATCGATAGTAGTGATACACATATTCATAATGTTGAAGCCAAAAGATGCAGAGTTGATAATGATAGTGCAATTTATTTGTGGCACTGCCGTTTGGGTCATATTGGTGTAAAGCGCATGAAGAAACTCCATACCGATGGACTTCTGGAATCACTTGATTATGAATCACTTGGTACTTGCGAACCATGCCTCATGGGCAAGATGACTAAAATGCCATTCTCCGGAACAATGGAGCGAGCAACAGACTTGTTGGAAATCATACATACTGATGTATGTGGTCCGATGAATGTTGAGGCTCGTGGCGGGTATCGTTATTTTCTCACCTTCATAGATGATTTGAGCAGATATGGGTATATCTACTTAATGAAACATAAGTCTGAAACATTTGAGAAGTTCAAAGAATTTTAGAGTGAAGTAGAAAATCATCATAACAAGAAAATAAAGTTTCTACGATCTGATCATGGAGGAGAATATTTGAGTTACGAGTTTGGTTTACATTTGAAACAATATGGAATAGTTTCGCAACTCACGCCACCCGGAACACCACAGCGTAATGGTGTGTCCGAACGTCGTAATCGTACTTTACTAGATATGGCACGATCTATGATGTCTCTTACTGTTTTACCGCTATCGTTTTGGGGTTATGCTTTAGAGACAGCTGCATTCACGTTAAATAGGGCACCATCGAAATCCGTTGAGACGACGCCTTATGAACTGTGGTTTGGCAAGAAACCGAAGTTGTCGTTTCTTAAAGTTTGGGGCTGCGATGCTTATGTGAAAAAGCTTCAACCTGATAAGCTCGAACCCAAATCGGAGAAATGTGTCTTCATAGGATACCCAAAGGAAACTGTTGGGTACACCTTCTATCACTGATCCGAAGGCAAAACATTCGTTGCTAAGAATGGATCCTTTCTAGAGAAGGAGTTTCTCTCGAAAGAAGTGAGTGGGAGGAAAGTAGAACTAGATGAGGTAACTGTACCTGCTCCCTTATTGGAAAGTAGTTCATCACAGAAACCGGTTCATGTGACACCTACACCAATTAGTGAGGAAGCTAATGATGATGATCATGAAACTTCAAATCAAGTCACTACCGAATCTCGTAGGTCAACCGGAGCAAGATCCACACCAGAGTGGTGCGGCAATCCTGTTCTGGAGGTCATGTTACTTGACCATGATGAACCTATGAACTATGAGGAAGCGATGATGAGCCCAGATTCCACAAAATGGCTTGAGGCCATGAAATCTGAGATGGGATCCATGTATGAGAACAAAGTCTGGACTTTGGTTGACTTGCCCGATGATCGGCAAGCCATCAATAATAAATGGATCTTCAAGAAGAAGACTGACGCTGACGGTAATGTTATTGTCTACAAAGCTTGACTTGTTGCGAAAGGTTTTTGACAAGTTCAAGGAGTTGACTACGATGAGACCTTTTCACCCATAGCGATGCTTAAGTCCGTCCAAATCATGTTAGCAATTCTCGCATTTTATGATTATGAAATTTGGCAAATGGATGTAAAAATGGCATTCCTGAATGGTTTTCTGGAAGAAGAGTTGTATATGATGCAACCTGAAGGTTTTATTGATCCAAAGGGTACTAACAAATTGTGCAAGCTCCAGCGATCCATTTATGGACTGGTGCAAGCTTCTCGGAGTTGGAATAAACGTATTGATAGTGTGATCAAAGCATATGGTTTTATACAGACTTTTGGAGAAGCCTGTATTTACAAGAAAGTGAGTGGGAGCTCTGTAGCATTTCTAATATTATATGTAGATGACATATTGTTGATTGGAAATGATATAGAATTTCTGGATAGCATAAAAGGATACTTGAATAAGAGTTTTTCAATGAAAAACCTCGGTGAAGCTGCTTATATATTAGGCATTAAGATTTATAGAGATAGATCAAGACGCTTAATTGGACTTTCACTAAGCACATACCTTGATAAAGTTTTGAAGAAGTTCAAAATGGATCAAGCTAAGAAAGGGTTCTTGCCTGTGTTACAAGGTGTGAAGTTGAGTAAGACTCAATGCCCGACCACTTCATAAGATAGAGAGAAAATGAAAAGTGTTCCTTATACTTCAGCCATAGGCTCTATCATGTATGCAATGTTGTGTACCAGACCTGATGTGTGCCTTGCTATTAGTTTAGCAGGGAGGTACCAAAGTAATCCAGGAGTGGATCACTGGACAGCAGTCAAGAACAACCTGAAATACCTGAAAAGGACTATGGATATGTTTCTCGTTTATGGAGGTGACAAATAGCTCGTCGTAAATGGTTACGTCGATGCAAGCTTTGACACTGATCCGGACGATTCTAAATCGCAAACCGGATACGTGTTTATATTGAACGGTGGAGCTGTCAGTTGGAGTAGTTCTAAACAAAGCATCGTGGCGGGATCTACGTGTGAAGCGGAGTACATAGCTGCTTCGGAAGCAGCAAATGAAGGAGTCTGGATGAAGGAGTTCATATCTGATCTAGGTGTCATACCTAGTGCATCGGGTCCAATGAAAATCTTTTGTGACAATACTGGTGCAATTGCCTTGGCAAAGGAATCCATATTTCACAAGAGAACCAAGCACATCAAGAGACGCTTCAATTCCATCCGGGATCAAGTCCATGTGGGAGACATAGAGATATGCAAGATACACCCATGTCTGAATGTTGCAGACCCGCTGACTAAGCCTCTTCCACGAGCAAAACATGATCAGCAGCAAGACTCCATGGGTGTTAGAATCATTACTGTGTAATCTAGATTATTGACTCTATTGCAAGTGGGAGACAGAAGGAAATATGCCCTAGAGGCAATAATAAAGTTTTTATTTATTTCCTTATTTCATGATAAATGTTTATTATTCATGCTAGAACTGTATTAACCGGAAACATAATACATGTGTGAATACATAGACAAACATAGTGTCACTAGTATGCCTCTACTTGACTAGCTCATTGATCAAAGATGGTTAAGTTTCCTAGCCATAGACATGAGTTGTTATTTGATCAACGGTATCACATCATTAAATGGTGTGATTGACTTGACCCATTTCGTTAGCTTAGCACTTGATCGTTTAAGTTTACGGTTATTGCTTTCTTCATGACTTATACATGTTCCTATGACTATGAGATTATGCAACTCCCGAATGCCAGAGGAACACTTTGCGTGCTACCAAACGTCACATCGTAACTGGGTGATTATAAAGGTGCTCTACAGGTGTCTCCGATGGTGTTCGTGGAGTTGGCATATATCAAGAATAGGATTTGTCACTCCGATTGTCAAAGAGGTATCTCTGGGCCCTCTCGGTAATGCACATCATTATAAGCCTTGCAAGCAATGTGACTAATGAGTTAGTTGCGGGATGATGCATTACGGAACGAGTAAAGAGACTTGCCGGTAACGAGATTGAGCTAAGTATTGGGATACCGATGATCGAATCTCGGGCAAGTAACATACCGATGACAAAGGGAACAACGTATATTGTTATGCGGTTTGACCGATAAAGATCTTCATAGAATATGTAGGAACCAATATGAGCATCCAGGTTCCGCTATTGGTTATTGACCGGAGACATGTCTCAGTCATGTCTACATAGTTCTCGAACCCGTAGGGTCCGCACGCTTAAAGTTCTATGACAATCGGTATTATGAGTTTATATGTTTTGATGTACCGAAGGTAGTTCGGAGTCCCGGATATGATCACGGACATGACGAGGAGTCTCTAAATGGTCGAGACATAAAGTTTGATATATTGGAAGCCTACATTTGGACATTGGAAGAGTTCCGGGTGAAATCGGGATTTTACATGAGTGCTGGAGGGGTTATCGGAACCCCCCGGGGGTTAATGGGCCTTGTTGGGCCCTAGTGGAGAGAGAGAGAGGCCGGCCAGGGCAGGCCGCGTGCCCCCTCCCCCTCTGGTCCGAATTGGACTAGGAGAAGGGGCGGCACCTCCCTTTCCTTCTCCTTCTCCCCCTTCCTTTCCCCCTCCTAGTAGGAGTAGGAAAGAGGGGAATCCTACTCCGACTAGGAGGAGGATTCCTCCTCCTGGCACGCCCTCTAGGGCCGTCCGGCCTCCCCCTTGCTCCTTTATATACGGGGGCAGGGGCACCTCTAGACACACAAGTTGATCATTGGTCTCTCACAGCCGTGTGCGGTGCCCCCCTCCACCATAATCCACCTCGGTCATACTGTAGTGGTGCTTAGGCGAAGCCCTACAACGGTAGCTTCATCAACATCGTCACCACGCCGTCATGCTGACGAAACTCTTCCCCGAGCTCTACTGGATCGTGAGTTCGTGGGACATCACCGAGCTGAACGGGTGCTGAGCGCGGAGGTGTCGTACGTTCGGTACTGAGGATCGGTCGATCGTGAAGACGTACGACTACATCAACCACGTTGTCATAACGCTTCCGCTTAACGGTCTACGAGGGTACGTGGACGACACTATCCCCTCTCGTTGCTATGCATCACCATGATCTTGCGTGTGCGTAGGATTTTTTTTTTTGAAATTACTATGTTCCCAACAGGAGTCGGTCTACTTGTCACGGACGTGATGCCTATATACATGATCATGCCTAGATATTCTCATAATTATTCGCTTTTCTATCAATTGCTCGACAGTAATTTGTTCACCCACCGTAATACTTATGCTATCTTGTGAGAAGCCACTAGTGAAACCTATGGCTCCCGGGTCTATTCTCCATTATATTAATCTCCTGTCAACAAGCTATTTCTATTACCTTTTATTTTGCAATCTTTACTTTTAATCTTTATCATAAAAATACCAAAAATATTATCTTATCATCTCTATCAGATCTCACTCTCGCAAGTGACCGTGAAGGGATTGACAACCCCTTTATTGCGTTGGTTGCGAGGTTCTTATTTGTTTGTGTAGGTACGAGGGACTTGCGTGTGGCCTCCTACTGGATTGATACCATGGTTCTCAAAAACTGAGGGAAATACTTACGCTACTTTGCTGCATCACCCTTTCCTCTTCAAGGGAAAACTAACGTAGTGCTCAAGAGGTAGCATATCTCTGTAGGTGGTTAATCGGTCGTGGTCTACGGAGGGTGATTCCTCCTTCACCATTCCTGATAACGACTCTGTCGTGCAACACATAAAGAGTGAACCATCGAGGGTGATTCCTCTAAGTTAACCTTGGCGACTACATCAAGTGGGATCCATCGAGGGTGATTCCTCGGATTTTCTCTTGGTGTTTTGGACAGACAATTACTCTGACTTTACCCCCGAACCATGATAAAGACTGGTCGGCCCTGAGGAGTACTCACGAGAGTTACTGTTTCTGTGGGACTGGAGGGACAGGCGGTACCACCCCCGTTGAGGTGGACCTGAGTTTCCGACAATCTCTTGCGAGTCGGGTTGACCTGGAGGGTACCCCCGAGTAGATGTGAAGTCTGGTTGACCTGGAGGGTGCCCGCGAGGTAATTATGTGGCACATCCGGGCATTCCGGGCCCTTGGCGTAAGTCGACGTGACGGGGCGACGGGGTCACGTGATCGCGAGTCACGGCTCGTTACCGCGTGCTCCCAAGACACTAATGGTTTGGATATGTGATCCGAGTAGGCCTCTGGCCTTTTCGCACTCACCACCACACGGGAATAAGTATGGGCACTCTACATCGTATGTATCAGCCAAAAGCTCTTCGGACGTCAGTGACTGAGTGCTGCGTGTTGAGTTGGACTGGTTAAGCCTGTGCTTGTATAAGGGGGCTAGGCCTGCTCACCGGCCGTGTACACAACATGCATGAGTGCAAAGGGCGATGGCCCCAAGACCCATGCACGCTTAGGATGTAGACCGACGTGCTGGCCTCTTTGTTGAGCCTAGGTAGGACTACGACATGTTGATCAGCCAAGGCCGGTCATGACCTGATGGTGTGTCTGCTTGGAGTTGATCGAGCGTGTTGGGTAAGTTTGTGCACACCTGCAGGGAAGTTAATCTATTTGAATAGCCGTGTCCACGGTAACGGATGATACGTCTCCAACGTATCTATAATTTTTGATTGCTCCATGCTATTATATTATCTATTTTGGATGTTAATGGGCTCTATTTTACACTTTTATATCATTTTTGGGACTAACCTACTAATCAGAGGCCCAGCTCAAATTGTTGTTTTTTTTGCCTATTTTAGGGTTTCGAAGAAAAGGAATATAAAACGGAGTCCAAACGGAATGAAACCTTCAGGAACGTGATTTTCTCAACGAACGTGATCTAGGAGACTTGGAGTGGGCGTCAAGAAACAATGGAGGAAGCCACAAGGTAGGGGGCGCGCCTACCCCCCTAGGCGCGCCCTCCACCCTCGTGGGCCCTCCGTTGCTCCACCGACGTACTTCTTCCTCCTATATATATCCACGTACCCCCCAAACATCCACGAGCACCACGAAAACCTAATTCCACCGCCGCAACCTTCTGTACCCCAGAGATCCCATCTTGGGGCCTTTTCCGGAGCTCCACCGGAGGGGGCATCGATCACGTAGGGCCTCTACATCAACTCCATGGCCTCTCCGGTGATGTGTGAGTAGTTTATTTCAGACCTTCGAGTCCATAGTTATTAGCTAGATGGCTTCTTCTCTCTCTTTGGATCTCAATACAAAGTTCTCCTGGATCTTCTTGGAGATCTATTTGATGTAATCTTCTTTTGCGGTGTGTTTGTCGAGATCCGATGAATTGTGGGTTTATGATCCAGATTATCTATGAACAATATTTGATTCTCCTCTAAATTCTTTTATGTATGATTGGTTATCTTTGCAAGTCTCTTCGAATTATCAGTTTGGTTTGGCCTACTAGATTGATCTTTCTTGCAATGGGAGAACTCTTAGCTTTGGGTTCAATCTTGCGGTGCTCGATCCTAGTGACAGAAAGCGAACCGACACATATTGTATTGTTGCCGTCGAGGATAAAAAGATGGGGTTTATATCATATTGCATGAGTTTATCCCTCTACACCATGTCATCTTACTTAAAGCATTACTCTGTTCTTATGAACTTAATACTCTAGATGCATGCTCGATAGCGGTCGATGTGTAGAGTAATAGTAGTAGATGCAGAAGCATTTCAGTCTACTTGTCTCGGACGTGATGCATATATACATGATCATACCTAGATATTCTCATAATTATTCACTTTTCTATCAATTGCTCGACAGTAATTCGCTCACCCACCGTAATACTAATGCTCTTGAGAGAAGCCACTAGTGAACCCTATGGTCCCCGGGTCTATCTTCTATCATATTAATCTTCCAATACTTAGTTATTTCTATTGCCGTTTATTTTACTTTGCATCTTTATTTCTTTTTATCATAAAAATACCAAAAATATTATCTTATCATATCTATCAGATCTCACTCTCGTAAGTGACCGTGAAGGGATTAACAACCCCTTTATCGCGTTGGTTGCGAGGTTCTTATTTGTTTGTGTAGGTGCGTGGGACTTGAGCATGATCTCCTACTGGATTGATACCTTGGTTCTCAAAAACTGAGGGAAATACTTACGCTACTTTACTACATCACCCTTTCCTCTTCAAGGGAAAACCAACGCAGTGCTCAAGAGGTAGCAATGGACACTTGGAGTTGTATCCCGATCGATACAACTAGAGCTGGATGCTGAGGCATGAGATAGATATGATGGCTCTGCGATCGCTTTCTCACAGGGAGTCGAGGAAGTGATCTCTGGGTGTGCATGTTACAACATACTTACTGCTATTATGATATGTTAGTCTTATCTCTTCTGATGCTACAAGATGCTTGAAGATGCTAGTCTTTGATAGGCTAGGCTTTCCCCTCTATTCTGGCATTCTGCAGTTCAGTCCAGAGATATAGCCCCATTCCTTTGAAACTGATGCATACTTAGTATAGTTCTGATGTAAGTCTTGCGAGTACTTTGGATGAGTACTCACAGTTTCTTTGCTACCTATTTTCCCCTATATCTGAATGTTGCGATCAGATGACGGATCCCGGGAGCCAGATGTCATCGCCGACGGCTACTACTACCCCGAGGGTGCCTACTACTACATGGAGACCGTCGACGGCCAGGAGTAGTTAGGAGGCTCCCAGGCAGGAGGCATTGCCTCTTCGATCGTTGTTGCTTTTGTGCTAGCCTTCTTAAGGTAGTCTTGTTTAACTTATGTCTGTACTCAGGTATTGTTGCTTCCGCTGACTCTTGTGTATTCGAGCTTATGTATTCGATCCCTCGAGGCCCCTTGGCTTGTAATATAAAGCTTGTATGACTTTAATTTGTGTCTAGAGTTGTGTTGTGATATCTTCTCGTGAGTTCCTGATCTTGATCGTACACATTTGCATGTATGATTAGTATACGATTGAATCAGGGGGCGTCACATGTTGGTTCTCCTTTTTGGAAAAGTATCACTTTGGCTTTGATACATCTCCAACATATCTATAATTTTTTTATTTCTTACTATTATATTATCAATCTTGAATGTTTTGTATGCATTTATATGCTATTTTATATCATTTTCACGACTAAACTATTAACCTAGTGCCTAGTGTCGGTTCCTGTTTTTTTGCTTGTCTTTGGCTTTTCAAAAAATCAATATCAAATGAAGCCCGAACGGAAAAATAATCTTTAGATTAATTTTTTCTGGACCAGAAGGGACCCTAGAAGCTTTGGTGGAGACCAGACGTGATATGAGAGAGCCACAAGCTCGAGGGGCACGCCGTAGGGGGGTAGGCGCGCCCCCTGAGCTTGTGGGCCCCACGCAGATCCGTTTGACCTAATTTCAGGCCTATAAATTCCCAAATATTTCCAAATCAACAAAGAGCCACCCGAAACACTTTTTCCGCCGCCGCAAGCTTCTGTTCTTCCGTGATCCCATCTGGAGGCCTTTTCCGGTACTTTGCTGGAGGGGGAATCGATCACGGAGGGCTTCTACATCATCCTTGCTGCCTTCTGATGATGCGTGAGTAACTAGTGAAGGAAATATGCCCTAGAGGCAATAATAAAGTTGTTATTTTATATTTCCTTACATCATGATAAATGTTTATTATTCATGTTAGAATTGTATTAACCGGAAACTTGATACATGTGTGGATACATAGACAAAACAATGTGTCCCTAGTAAGCCTCTACTAGACTAGCTCATTAATCAAAGATGGTTAAGTTTCCTAACCATAGACATGTGTTGTCATTTAATGAACGGGATCACATTATTAGGAGAATGATGTGATGGACAAGACCCATTTGTTAGCTTAGCATAATGATCGTTAAGTTTTATTGCTATTGCTTTCTTCATGACTTATACATATTCCTTTGACTATGAGATTATGCAACTCTCGAATACTGGAGGAATACCGTGTGTGCTATCAAACGTCACAACGTAACTGGGTGATCATAAAGATGCTCTACAAGTATCTCCGAAGGTGTTTGTTGGGTTGGCATAGATCGAGATTAGGATTTGTCACACCGAGTATCCGAGAGGTATCTTTGGGCCCTCTCGGTAATGCACATCATGATAAGCCTTGCAAGCAATGTGACTAATGAGTTAGTTGCGGGATGATGCATTACGGAACGAGTAAAGAGACTTGCCGGTAACGAGATTGAACTAGGTATGAAGATACCGATGATCGAATCTCGGGAAAGTAACATACCGATGACAAAGGGAATAACATATGTTGTCATTATGGTATGACCGATAAAGATCTTCGTAGAATATGTGGGAACCAATATGAGCATCTAGGTTCTGCTATTGGTTATTGACCAGAGAGCTGTCTCAATCATGTCTACATAGTTCTCGAACCCGTAGGGTCCGCACACTTAACGTTCGATGACGATTTTGTATTATATGAGTTATGTGATTTGGTGACCGAATGTTGTTCGGAGTCCCGGATGAGATCACGGACATTACGAGGAGTCTCGAAATGGTCAAAAGGTAAATATTCATATATAGGACGATAGTATTTGGACACCGGAAGTGTTCCGGGGGTACTGGGTACGTATCGGGTCACCGGAAGGGGTTCCGGGCTACCCCCGGCAAACTATATGGGCCTTATGGGCCAAGAGGGGAAACACACCAGCCAAAAAGGGGCTGGTTCGCCCCCCCCCCATATGGGCTGGCCAAATTGGAGAAGGAAGGGGAAGGAGGAAAGGAAAAGGGGAATAGGCTTCCCCCTTCCTACGCCTAATACGAATAGGAAAGGGGGGGCGAATTGGGAGGTGCCCAAGTACGATTCCTCCTACTTGGGGCGCCCCCTTGGCTACCTCTCCTCCCCTCCAACCATATATATGAGGGGGGGGGGCACCGGTAGAATACACAACAAACATTGTTAGCCATGTGCGGCGCCCCCCTCCACGGTTTACGCCTCCGATCATATTCACGTACTGCTTAGGCGAAGCCCTGCGGGGAACACTTCACCATCACCGTCACCACGCCATCGTGCTAACGGAAATCTCCCTCGACACTTTGCTGGATCAAGAGTTTGAGGGACGTCATCGAGCTAAACGTGTGCAAAACTCGTAGGTGTCGTACATTCAGTGCTTGATCGGTCGGAATGAGAAGAAGTTCGACTACATCAATCGCGTTGTCAAACGCTTCCGCTTTTGGTTTACGAGGGTAGATGGACACACTCTCCCCCTCTCGTTGCTATGCATCTCCAAGATAGATCTTGTGTGAGTGTAGGAAATTTTTGAAATTGCATGCTACGTTTCCCAACAGTGGCATCCGAGCTAGGTCTATGCGTATATCATGTGCACGAGTAGAACACAGAGAATTGTGGCGGTGATAGTCATACTGCTTACCACCAACGTCTTATTTTGATTCAGCGGTATTGTTGGATGAAGTGGCCTGGACCAACCTTACATGACCACGTTCATGAGACCGGTTCCACCGATAGACATGCAACTAGTTTTGCATAAAGGTGGCTGGCGGGTGTTTGTTTCTCCAACTTTAGTTGAATCGAATTTGACTATGGCCAGTCCTTGTTGAAGGTTTTGATGCGTAGGTAAGAACAGTTCTTACTAGAAGCCCGTAGCAGCCACGTAAAACTTGCAACAAAAAAGTAGAGGACGTCTAACTTGTTTTTGCAGGGCTTGTTGTGATGCGATATGGTCAAGACATGATGTTATAAACGTTATTGTATGAGATGATCATGTTTTGTAAAAGTTACTGGCAACCGGCAGGAGCCTTATGGTTGTCTCTTTATTGTATGAAATGCAAACGCCATGTAATTTCTTTACTTTATCACTATGCGTTAGCGATAGTTGTAGAAGCAATAGTTGGCGAGATGACCACGACGCTACGCTGGAGATCAAGGTGTCGAGCTGGTGACGATGGAGATCATGACGGTGCTTTGGAGATGGAGATCAAAAGCATGAGATGATGATGGCCATATCATGTCACATATTTTGATTGCATGCGATGTTATCTTTTATGCATCTTATTTTGCTTAGTACGGTGGTAGCATTATAAGATGATCCCTCACTAAAATTTCAAGGGATAAGTGTTCTCCCTGAGTATGCACCATTGCATAGTTCGTCGTGCTGAGACACCACGTGATAATCGGGTGTGATAAGCTCTACGTTCACATACAAGGGGTGCAAGACAATTTTGCACATGTGGAATACTCGGGTTAAACTTGACGAGCCTAGCATGTACAGACATGGCCTCGGAACACTGGAGACCGAAAGGTCGAACGTGAATCATATAGTAGATATGATCAACATAGAGATGTTCACCATTGAAAACTACTCCATCTCACGTGATGATCGGACATGGTTTAGTTGATATGGATCACGTGATCATTTAGATGACTCGAGGGATGTCTATCTAAGTGGGAGTTGTTAAGTAATATGATTAATTGAACTTAATTTATCATGAACTTAGTCCTGATAGTATTTGCATATCTATGTTGTAGATCAATAGCTCGCGTTGTAGCTCCCCTATGTTTTTGATATGTTCCTAGAGAAAACTAAGTTGAAAGATGATAGTAGCAACGATGCGGACTGGGTCCGTGATATGAGGATTATCCTCGTTGCTGCACAGAAGAATTATGTCCTTGATGCACCGCTAGGTGACAGACCTATTGCAAGAGCAGATGCAGACGTTATGAACGTTTGACAAGCTCGGTATGATGAGTACTTGATAGTTTAGTGCACCATGATTTACGGCTTAGAACCGGGACTTAAAAAACGTTTTGAACACCACAGAGCATATAAGATGTTCCAAGAGTTGAAATTGGTATTTCAGACCCATCCCATGTCGAGAGGTATGAGACCTCTGACAATTACTTTGCCTACAAGATGGAGGAGAATGGCTCAGCCAGTGAGTATGTACTCGGAATGTCTGGGTAGTACAATCGCTTGAATCAAGTGGGAGTTAATTTTCCAGATAAGATAGTGATTGACAGAGTTCTCTAGTCACTATCACCAAGCTACTAGAACTTCGTGATAAACTATAATATGCAAGGTATGACGAAAACAATTCCCGAGCTCTTCGCGATACTGAAATAGGCGAAGGTAGAAATCAAGAAAAAGCATCAAGCGTTGATGGTTAACAAGACCACTAGTTTCAAGAAAAGGGGCAAAGGAAAAGAAAGGGAACTTCAAGAAGAATGGCAAGCAAGTTGCCACTCCTGTGAAGAAGCCCAAATCTAGACCTAAGCTTGAAACTGAGTGCTTCTACTACAAAGGTAATGGTCACTGAAAGCGGAACTACCCCAAATACTTGGCGGATAAGAAGGATGGCAAAGTGAACAAAGGTATATTTGATATACATGTTATTGATGTGTATTTTACTAGTGTTCATAGTAACCCCAGGATATTTGATACCGGTTCAGTTGCTAAGATTAGTAACTCGAAACAGGAATTACAGAATGAACAGAGACTAGTTAAGGGCGAGGTGATGATGTGTGTTGGAAGTGATTCCAAGGTTGATAAGATCACCATCGCACACTCCCTCTACCTTCGAGATTAGTGTTGGACCTAAATAAATGTTATTTGGTGTTTGCGTTGAGCATGAATATGATTGGATCATATTTATTGCAATACGGTTATTCATTTAAGTCAGAGAATAATTGTTGTTCTGTTTACATGAATAAAACCTTCTATGGTCATACACCCAATGTAAATGGTTTATTGAATCTCAATCGCAGTGATACACATATTCATAATATTGATGCCAAAAGATGCAAAGTTGATAATGATAGTGCAACATATTTGTGGCACTGACGCTTAGGTCATATTGGTGTAAAGCGCTGAAGAAACTCCATGCAGATGGGATTTTGGAATCACTTGATTATGAGTCATTTGATCCTTGTGAACCATGCCTCATGGGCAATATGACTAAAACTCCATTCTCTAGAACAATGGAGCGAGCCAATGACTTATTCTAAATAATACATACTAATTTATGCGGTCCAATGAGTGTTGAGGCACGCGACGGGTATTGTTATTTTTCTGACCTTCATAGATGATTTGAGCAGATATGGGTATATATACTTGATGAAACAAAAGTCTGAAACATTTGAAAAGTTCAAAGAATTTCAGAGTGAAGTGGAGAATCATCGTAACAAGAAAATAAAGTTTCTACGATCTGATCACGGAGGCAAATATTTGAGTTACGAGTTTGGCCTTCATTTAAAACAATGTGGAATAGTTTCATAACTCATGCCACCTGGAACACCACATCGTAATTGTGTGTATGAATGTCATAACCGTACTTTATTAGATATGGTGTGATCTATGATGTCTCTTACCGATTTACCACTATCATTTTTGGGGTATGCATTAAAGACAGTTGCATTCATGTTAAACAGGGCACCGTCTAATCCGTTGAGATGACACCGTATGAACTATGGTTTGGCAAGAAACCAAAGCTGTCGTTTCTTAAAGTTTGGGGCTGCGATGCTTATGTGAAAAAGTTTCGAACTGATAAGCTCGAACCCAAATCGGAGAAGTGCGTCTTCATAGGATACCCAAAAGAAACTGTTGGGTACACCTTCTATCACAGATCCGAAGGCAATATTTTTGTTGCTAAGAATGGATCCTTTCTAGAGAAGGAGTTTCTCTCGAAAGAAGTGAGTGGGAGGAAAGTAGAACTTGAGGAGGTAATTATACCTCCCCTCGAATTGGAAAGTCGCTCATCACAAAAATCAGTTCCAGTGATGCCTACACCAACTAGAGAGGAAGCTAATGATAATGATCATGAAACTTCAAATCAAGTTACTACCGAACCTCGTAGGTCAACCAGAGCATGTTCCGCACCAGAGTGGTACGGTAATCCTGTTCTAAAAGTCATGTTACTAGACCATGACGAACCTACGAACTATGAGGAAGCGATGATGAGACCAGATTTCGATAAATGGCTTGAGGCAATGAAATCCGAGATAGGATCCATGCATGAGAACAAAGTGTGGACTTTGGTTGACTTTCTCGATGATCGGCGAACCATAGAGAACAAATGGATCTTCAAGAAGAAGACTGACGCTGATGGTAATGTTACTGTCTACAAAGTTCGACTTGTCGCAAAAGGTTTTTGACAAGTTCAAGGTGTTGACTATGATGAGATTTTCTCACTCGTAGCGATGCTTAAGTCTGTCCGAATCATGTTAGCAATTGCCATATTTTATGAAATCTTGCAAATGGATGTCAAAACTTCATTCCTTAATGGATTTCTTAAAGAAGAGTTATATATGATGCAACCAGAAGGCTTTGTCGATCCTAAAGGTGCTAACAAAGTGTGCAAGATCCAGCAATCCATCTATGGACTGGTGCAAGCATCTCGGAGTTGGAATATACGCTTTGATAAGGTGATCAAAGCATATGGTTTTATACAGACTTATGGTGAAGCTTGTATTTACAAGAAAGTGAGTGGGAGCTCTGTAGTATTTCTGATATTATATGTGTATGACATATTGTTGATCAGGAATGATATGGAATTTCTGGATAGCACAAAAGGATACTTGAATAAGATTATTTCAATAAAAGACCTCGGTGAAGCTACTTATGTATTGAGCATCAAGATCTATAGAAATAGATCAAGACGCTTGATAGGACTTTCACAAAGCGCATACCTTGACAAGATTTTGAAGGAGTTCAAAATGGACCAGTCAAAGAAAGGGTTCTTACCTGTGTTACAAGGTGTGAAGTTGAGTAAGACTCAAAACCCGACCATAGCAGAATATAGAGAGAGAATGAAAGTCATTCCCTATGCTTCAGTCATAGGTTCTATAAAGTATGATATGTTGTGTACCAAACCTATTGTGTGTCTTGCCATAGGTCTGGCAGGGAGGTACCAATAGTGATCCAGGAGTAGATGACTATACAGCAGTCAAAATTATCCTTAGAGGACTAAGGAAATATTTCTCGGTTATGGAGGTGATAAAGAGTTTGTCGTAAAGTGTTACGGTGATGCAAGATTTTACACCGATCCAGATGACACTGAGTCTCAATCTGGATACGTATTGAAAGTGGGAGCAATTAGCTAGAGTAGCTCCGTGCAGAGCATTGTAGACATAGAAAAATTGCAAAAATACATACGGATCTGAATGTGGCAGATCCGCTGACTAAACTTCTCTCACAAAGAAAAACATGATCACACCTTCATACTCTTTGGGTGTTAATTGTTGGGGAACGCAGTAATTTCAAAAAAAATCCTACGCACACGCAAGATCATGGTGATACATAGAAACGAGAGGGGAAGAGTGTTGTCCACGTACCCTCGTAGACCGTAAGCGGAAGCGTTATGACAACGCGGTTCATGTAGTCATACGTCTTCACGATCGACCGATCCTAGTACCGAAAGTAGGGCACCTCCGCGATATGCACACATTCGGCTCGGTGACGTCCCACGAACTCACGATCCAGTAGAGTGTCGAGGGAGAGCTTCGTCAACATGACGGCGTGATGACGACGATGATGATGCTACCAGAACAGGGCTTCACCTAAGCACCGCTACGTTATGACCGAGGTGGATTATGGTGGAGGGGGGCACCGCACACGGCTAAGAGATCAATGATAAACTTGTGTGTCTATGGGGTGCCCCCTGGCCACGTATATAAACAATGGAGGGAGGAGGAGGCCGGCCCTCATAGGGCGTGCCCTAAAGTGTGGAGTCCTACTAGGACTGCCAAGTCCTAGTAGGATTCCACCTCCTACATGGAATAGGAAAAAGGGAAGGGAGAAGGAGAAGGAAGGAAGGGGGCGCCCCCTTTCCCTAGTCCAATTCGGACCAGTCCATGGGGAAGGGGTGCGGCCACCCTTGAGTCCTTTCTCTCCTTTCCCGTATGGCCCATTAAGGCCCAATACGAATTCCCGTAACTCTCTGGTACTCCGAAAAATACCCGAATCACTCAGAACCTTTCCGATGTTTGAATATAGCCTTCCAATATATCGATCTTTACGTCTCGAGCATTTCAAGACTCCTCGTCATGTCCCCGATCTCATCCGGGACTCCGAACAAACTTCCATCATAAAATCACATAACTCATAATACAAATCGTCACAGAACGTTAAGCGTGCGGACCTACGGGTTCGAGAACTTAGACATGAACGAGACACATCTCCGGTAAATAACCAATAGCGGAACCTGGATGCTCATATTGGCTCCTACATATTCTACGAAGATCTTTATCGGTCAAACCGCATAACAACATACGTTGTTCCCTTTGTCATCGGTATGTTACTTGCCCGAGATTCGATCATCAGTATCTCAATACCTAGTTCAATCTCGTTACCGGCAAGTCTGTTTACTCATTCCGTAATGCAACATCTCGTAACTAACTCATTAGTCACATTGCTTGCAAGGCTTATAGTGATGTCTATTACCGAGAGGGCCCAAACATACCTCTCCGATACATGGAGTGACAAATCCTAATCTCGATCTATGCCAACTCAACAAACACCATCGGAGACACCTGTAGAGCATCTTTATAATCACCCAGTTATGTTGTGACGTTTGATAGCACACAAGGTGTTCCTTCGGTATTCGGGAGTTTCATAATCTCATAGTCAGAGGAACATGTATAAGTTATGAAGAAAGCAGTAGCAATAAAACTGAACGATTATTATGCTAAGCTAACAGATGGGTCTTGTCCATCACATCATTCTCTAATGATGTGATCCCGTTCATCAAATGACAACACATATCCATGGCTAGGAAACTTAACCATCTTTGATTAACGAGCTAGTCAAGTAGAGGCATACTAGGGACACTCTGTTTGTCTATGTATTCACACATGTACTAAGTTTCCGGTTAATACAATCCTAGCATGAATAAGAAACATTTATCATGATATAAGGAAATATAAATAACAACTTTATTATTGCCTCTAGGGCATATTTCCTTCAGTCTCCCACTTGCACTATAGTCAATAATCTAGTTCACATTGTCATGTGATTTAACACCAACAGTTCACATCTTTATGTGATTAGTTCACATCTCCATGTGACTAACACCCAAAGGGTTTACTACAGTCAATAATCTAGTTCACATCGCTATGTGATTAACACCCAAACAGTGATCATGTTTTGCTTGTGAGAGAAATTTAGTCAACGGGTCTGCCACATTCAGAGCTGTATGTATTTTGTAAATTTTCTATGTCTACAATGCTTTGCATGGAGCTACTCTAGCTAATTTCTCCCACTTTCGATATGTATCTAGATCAAGACTTAGAGTCATCCAGATTGGTGTCAAAGCTTGCATCGACGTAACTCTTTATGATGAACTCTTTGTCACCTCCATAACCGATAAACATTTCCTTATTCCACTAAGGATATTTTTGACCGTTGTCCAGTGATCCACTCCTGGATCACTATTGTACCCTCTTACCAAACTTATGGTAAGGTACACAATAGGTCTGGTACACAGCATAGCATACTTTATAAAACCTATGACTGAGGCATATGGAATGACTTTTCATTCTCTTTCTATTTTCTGTCGTGGTCGGGTTTTGAGTCTTTACTCAACTTCACACCTTACAACACAGGCAAGAACTCCTTTGACTTTTCCATTTTGAACTACTTCAAAATCTTGTCAATGTATGTACTCATTGAAAATATATCAAGCGTCTTGATCTATCTCTATAGATCTTGATGCTCAATATGTAAGTAGCTTCATCGAGGTCTTTCTTTGAAAAACTCTTTTCAAACACTCCTTTATGCTTTCCAGAAAATTCTACATTATTTCCGATCAACAATATGTCATTCACATATACTTATCAGAAATGTTGTAGTGCTCCCACTCACTTTCTTGTAAATACAGGCTTCATCGCAAGTCTGTATAAAACCATATGCTTTGATCACTTTATCAAAGTATATATTCCAACTCCGAGATGCTTGCACTAGTCCATAGATGGATCGCTGGAGCTTGCACACTTTGTTAGCACCTTTAGGATTGACAAAACCTTCTTGTTGCATCATATACAACTCTTCTTTAAGAAATCCATTAAGGAATGCAGTTTTGACATCCATTTGCCAGATTTCATAAAATGTGGCAATTGCTAACATGATTCGAACAGACTTAAGCATCGCTACGAGTGACAAAATCTCATGGTAGTCAACATCTTGAACTTGTCGAAAACCTTTTGCGATAATTCGAGCTTTGTAGATAGTAACACTACTATTAGTGTCTGTCTTCCTCTTGAAAATTCATTTATTCTTAATGGCTCACCAATCAACGGGCAAGTCAATCAAAGTCCATACTTTGTTCTAATACATGGATCTCATCTCAGATTTCATGGCTTCAAGCCATTTCGTGGAATCTGGGCTCATCATCGCTTCCTCATAGTTCGTAGGTTCGTCATGGTCAAGTAACATGACCTCCAGAACAGTATTACCGTACCACTCTAGTGCAGAACGTATTCTGGTTGACCTACGAGGTTCGGTAGTAACTTGTTCTGAAGTTTCATGATCATCATCATTAACTTCCTCACTAATTAGTGTAGGAATCACTAGAACTGATTTCTGTGATGAACTACTTTCCAATTCGGTAGAAGGTACAATTAACTCATCAAGTTTTACATTCCTTCCAATCACTTCTTTTGAGAGAAACTTCTTCTCTAGAAAGGATCCATTCTTAGCAACGAATATATTGCCTTCGGATCTGTGATAGAAGGTGTACCCAACAGTTTCCTTTGGGTATCCTATGAAGACGCTTTTCTCTGATTTGGGTTCGGGCTTATCAGGTTGAAACTTTTTTACATAAGCATCATAGCCCCAAACTTTAAGAAACGACAGCTTAGGTTTCTTGCTAAACCAGAGTTCATATGGTGTCGTCTCAACGGATTTAGATGGTTCCCTATTTAATGTGAATACAGCTGTCTCGAATGCATAACCCCAAAACAATAGTGATAAATCGGTAAGAGACATCATAGATTGCACCATATCTAATAAAGTACGGTTATGACATTCGGACACGCCATTACGCTGTGGTGTTCCAGGTGGCGTTAGTTGCGAAACTATTCCGCATTGTTTCAAATGAATACCAAACTCGTAACTCAAATATTCTCCTCCATGATCAGATCGCGGAAACTTTATTTTCTTGTTACGATGATTTTCCACTTCACTCTGAAATTCTTTGAACTTTTCAAATGTTTCAGACTTATGTTTCATCAAGTAGATATATCCATATTTGCTCAATCATCTGTGAAGATCAGAAAATAATGATACCCGCTGCGAGCCTCAACACTCATCGGATTGCATACTTTAGTATGTATTATTTCCAATAAGTCAACTGCTTGCTCCATTGTTCCGGAGAACGGAGTTTTAGTAATCTTGCCCACAAGGCATGGTTCGCAAGCATCAAATGATTCATAATCAAGTGATTCCGAAAGCCCATCCGCATGGAGTTTCTTCCTGCGCTTCACACCAATATGACCTAAACGGTAGTACCACATATAAGTTGCACTATCATTATTAACTTTGCATCTTTTGGCTTCAATATTATGAATATGCGTATTACTACGATCGAGATTCAATAAACCATTCACCTTGGGTGTATGACCTCAGAAGGTTTTATCCATGTAAACAGAATAACAATTATCCTTGACTTAAATGAATAATCGTATTGCAATAAACATGATCCAATCATATTATGCTCTACGCAAACACCAAATAACATTTATTTTAGGTTCAACACTAATCCCGAAGATAAAGGGAGTGTGCGATGGTGATCTTATCAACCTTGGAATCACTTCCAACTCACATCATCACCTCACCCTTAACTAGTATCTGTTTATTTTGCAACTCCCGTTTCGAGTTACTACTCTTAGTAACTGAACCAGTATCAAATACTAAGGTGTTGTTAAAAACACTAGTAAAGTACACATCAATAACATGTATATCAAATATATACTTTTGTTCACTTTGCCATCCTTCTTATCCGCCAAGTATCTAGGGCAGTTCCACTTCCAGTGACCATTTCCTTTGCGGTAGAAGCACTCAATTCCAGGCTTGGGTCTAGCTTTGAGCTTCTTCATGGGAGCAGCAACTTGCTTGCTATTCTTCTTTGAAGTTCCTCTTTCTTTCCCTTTGCCCTTTTTCTTGAAACTAGTGGTCTGGTTAACCATCAACACTTGATGCTATTTCTTGATTTCTACCTTCGCCGATTTCAGCATCGTGAAGAGCTTGGGAATTACTTTCGTTATCCCTTGCATATTATAGTTCATCACTAAGTTCTAGTAACTTGGTGATAGTGACTAGAGAACTTTGTCAATTACTATCTTATCTGGAAGATCAACTCCCACTTGATTCAAGCAATTGTAGTACCCAGACAATTGAGCACATGCTCACTAGTTGAGCTATTCTCCTCCATCTTGTAGGCAAAGTACTATCAGAGGTCTTCTACCTCTTGACACGGGCATGAGTATGAAATACCAATTTCAACTCTTATAACATCTTATATGCTCTGTGGCGTTCAAAACATTTTTGAAGTCCCGGTTCTAAGCCGTAAAGCATGGTGCACTAAACTATCAAGTAGTCATCATACCGAGCTTTACCAAATGTTCATAAAGTCTGTATCTGCTCCTGCAATAGGTCCGTCACCTAGCGGTGCATCAAGGACATAATTATTTTGTGCAGCAATGAGGATAATCCTCAGATCACGGACCTAGTCCGCATCATTGCTACTATCATCTTTCAACATAGTTTTTCTCTAGGAACATATCAAAAATAAAAGGGGAACTACATCGCGAGCTATTGATCTACAACATAGTTATGCAAATACAATCATGACTAAGTTCATGATAAATTAAAGTTCAATTAATCATATCACTTAATAACTCCCACTTAGATAGACATCCCTCTAGTCATCCAAAAGATCACGTGATCCAAATCAACTAAACCATGTCCGATCATCACGTGAGATGGAGTAGTTTTCAATGGTGAACATCACTATGTTGATCATATCTACTATATGATTCACGCTCGACCTTTCGGTCTCTAGTGTTTCGAGGCCATATCTACATATGCTAGGCTCGTCAAGTTTAACCTGAGTATTCCGCATGTGCAAAACTGGCTTGCACCCATTGTATGTGAACGTAGAGCTTATCACACCCGATCATCACATGGTGTCTCGGCATGACGAACTGTCACAACGGTGCATGCTCAGGGAGAACACTTATACCTTGAAATTTAGTGAGAGATCATCTTATAATGCTACCGCCGAACTAAGCAAAATAAGATACATAAAGGATAAACATCACATGCAATCAAAATATGTGACATGATATGGCCATCATCATCTTGTGCCTTTGATCTCCATCTCCAATACACCGTCATGATCTCTATCGTCACCGGTATGACACCATGATCTCCATCATCTTGATCTCTATCAATGTGTAGTCACATGGTCGTCTCACCAACTATTGCTATCGCATAGCGATAAAGTAAAGCAATTATATGGCGCTTGCATCTTATGCAATAAAGAGACAACCATAAGGCTCCTGCCGGTTGCCAATAACTTTAACAAAACATGATCATCTCATACAACAATTTATATCTCATCACGTCTTGACCATATCACATCACAACATGCCCTGCAAAAACAAGTTAGACGTCCTCTACTTTGTTGTTGCAAGTTTTACGTGGCTGCTACGGGCTGAGCAAGAACCGTTCTTACCTACGCATCAAAAAACCACAACGCGGTATAGTGATTGCTTTTTGATCTTCAGAAAGAACCCTGTTCATTGAATCCGATTCAACTAAAGTTGGATAAACAGACACCCACTAGCCACCAGTGTACGAAGCACGTCGGTAGAACCAGTCTCGCGTAAGCATACGCGTAATGTCGGTCTGAGCCGCTTCATCCAACAATACCGTTGAATCCAGAATCAACTAGTGATGGCAAGCAATATGTATATACCCACGCCCACAACTCCTTTGTGTTCTACTCGTGCATATAACATCTACGCATAGACCTGGCTCGGATGCCACTGTTGGGGAACGCAGTAATTTCAAAAAAATTACTACGCACACGCAAGATCATGGTGATGCATAGTAACGAGAGTGGAAGAGTGTTGTCCACATACCCTCGTAGATCGTAAGCAGAAGCGTTATGACAACATGGTTGATGTAGTCATACGCCTTCACGATCGATCAATCCTAGTACATAAAGTACAGCACCTCCGCGATCTACACACGTTCGACTCGGTGACGTCCCACGAACTCACGATCCAGTAGAGTGTCGAGGGAGAGATTTGTCAACACGATGGCGTGATGACAACGACGATGATGCTACCGGAACAGGGCTTCGCCTAAGCACCGCTACGATATGACCGAGGTGGATTATGGTGGAGGGGGGCACCGCACACGGCTAAGAGATCAATGATCAACTTGTGTGTCTATGGGGTGCCCCCTGGTCACGTATTTAAAGGATGAAGGGAGTAGGAGGCCGACCCTCATAGGGCGCGCCCTAAAGTGTGGAGTCCTACTAGGACTCCCTAGTCCTAGTAGGATTCCACCTCCTACATGGAATAGGAAAAAGGGAAGGGAGAAGGAGAAGGAAGGAAGGGGGCGCCCCCTTTCCCTAGTCCAATTCGGACCAGTCCATGGGGAAGGGGCGTGGCCACCCTTGAGGCCTTTCTCTCCTTTCCCGTATGGCCCATTAAGGCCCAATACGAATTCTCGTAACTTTCCGGTACTCCAAAAAATACCCGGATCACTCAGAACCTTTCCGATGTCCGAAGATAGCCTTCCAATATATTGATCTTTACGTCTCGACCATTTCGAGACTCCTCGTCATGTCCCCGATCTCATCCGGGACTCCGAACAAACTTCCATCATCAAATCACATAACTCATAATACAAATCGTCACAGAAAGTTAAGCATGCGGACCCTGCGGGTTCGAGAACTATGTAGACATGACCGAGACACATCTCCGGTCAATAACCAATAGAGGAACTTGGATGCTCATATTGGCTCCTACATATTCTACGAAGATCTTTATCGGTCAAACCGCATAACAACATACGTTGTTCCCTTTGTCATCGGTATGTTACTTGCCCGAGATTCGATCGTCGGTATCTCAATACCTAGTTCAATCTTGGTACCGACAAGTCTCTTTACTCGTTCCGTAATGCAACATCCCGTAACTAACTCATTAGTCACATTGCTCGCAAGGCTTATAGTGATGTGTATTACCGAGAGGGCCCAGAGATACCTCTCTGATACATGGAGTGACAAATCCTAATCTCGATCTATGCCAACTCAACAAACACCATCGGAGACACCTGTAGAGCATATTTATAATCACCCGGTTACGTTGTGACGTTTGATAGCACACAAGGTGTTCCTCCGGTATTCAGGAGTTGCGTAATCTCATAGTCAAAGGAACATGTATAAGTTATGAAAAAAGCAGTAGCAATAAAACTGAACGATCATTATGCTAAGCTAACGGATGGGTCTTCTCCATCACATCATTCTCTAATGATGTGATCCCGTTCATCAAATGACAACACATGTCCATGTCTAGGAAACTTAACCATCTTTGATTAACGAGCTAGTCAAGTAGAGGCATACTAGGGACACTCTGTCTGTCTATGTATTCACACATGTACTAAGTTTCCGGTTAATACAATCCTAGCATGAATAATAAACATTTATCATGATATAAGGAAATATAAATAACAACTTTATTATTGCCTCTAGGGCATATTTCCTTCATTAATCACATAGCAATGTGAACTAGATTATTGACTCTAGTAAACCCATTGGGTGTTGGTCACATGGCGATGTGAACTATGGGTGTTAATCACATAAAGATGTGAACTATTAGTGTTAAATCACATGGTGATGTGAACTAGATTATTGACTCTAGTGCAAGTGGGAGACTGAAGGAAATATGCCCTAGAGGCAATAATAAAGTTGTTATTTTATATTTCCTTATATCATGATAAATATTTATTACTCATGCTAGAATTGTATTAACCGGAAACTTGATACATGTGTGGATACATACACAAAACACTGTGTCCCTAGTAAGCCTCTACTAGACTAGCTCGTTAATCAAAGATGGTTAAGTTTCCTAACCATAGACATGTGTTGTCCTTTGATGAACAGGATCACATCATTAGGATAATGATGTGATGGACAAGACCCATTCATTAGCTCAGCATAATGATCATTAAATTTTATTGCTCTTGCTTTCTTTATGACTTATACATATTTCTTTGACTATGAGATTATGCAACTCCCGAACATCGGAGGAATACCTTGTGTGCAATCAAATGTCACAACGTAACTGGGTGATCATAAAGATGCTCTACAGGTATCTCCGAAGGTGATTGTTGGGTTGGCATAGATCGAGATTAGGATTTGTCACTCCGAGTATCAGAGATGTATCTCTGGGACCTCTCGGTAATGCACATCATGATAAGCCTTGCAAGCAATGTGACTAATGAGTTAGTTACGGGATGATGCATTATGGAATGAATAAAGAGACTTGCCGGTGATGAGATTGAACTAGGTATGAAGATACCGACAATCGAATCTCGGGCAAGTAACATACCGACGACAAAGGGAATAACGTATGTTGTCATTACAGTGTGACCGATAAAGATCTTCGTAGAATATGTGGGAACCAATATGAGCATCCAGGTTCCGCTATTGGTAATTGACTGCAGAGGTGTCTTAGTCATGTCTACATAGTTCTCGAACCCATAGGGTCCGCACGTTTAACGTTCGATGACGATTTTGTATTATATGAGTTATGTGATTTGGTGATCGAATGTTGTTTGGAGTCCCGGATGAGATCACGGACATGACGAGGAGTCTCTAAATGGTCGATAGGTAAATATTCATATATAGGACAATAGTATTTGGACACCGGAAGTGTTCCGAGGGTACTGGGTACGTATCAGGTCACCGGAAGGGGTTCCGGGCTACCCCCGGCAAACTATATGGGCCTTATGGGCCAAGAGGGGAAACACACCAGCCACAAAGGGGCTGGTGCCCCCCCCAAATATGGGCTGGCCAAATTGTAGAAGGAAAGGGGAAGGAGGAAAGGAAAAAAGGGAATAGGATTCCCCTTTCCCCCTCTTCCCTTCCTACTTCGAATAGAAATAGGAAAGGGGGGGGGGGCGAATTGGGAGGTGCCCAAGTAGGATTCCTCCTACTTGGGGCCCCTTGGCTCCTCTCCTCCCCTCCAACCTATATATATGAGGGGGGCATCGCTAGAACACACAACAAACATTGTTAGCCGTGTCCGGCGCCCCCCCCTCCACAGTTTACGCCTCCGGTCATATTCACGTAGTGCTTAGACGAAGCCCTGCGCGAATCACTTCACCATCACCGTCACCGTGCCGTTGTGCTGACGAAACTCTCCCTCGACACTTTGCTGGATCAAGAGTTCGAGGCACGTCATCAAGCTGAATGTGTGCAGAACTCAGAGGTGCCGTACATTCGGTGCTTGATCGGTCAGAACGAGAAGAAGTTCGACTACATCAACCGTGTTCTCAAACTCTTCCGCTTTCGGTCTACGAGGGTACATGGACACACTCTCCCCCTCTCGTTGCTATGCATCTCCTAGATAGATCTTGCGTGAGAATAGGAAATTTTTGAAATTGCATGCTACGTTTCCCAACAGCTAGATGACTACTTCTCTCTCTTTGATCTTCAATACAATGTTCTCATCGGTGTTCTTGGAGTTCTATCCGATGTAATCTTCATTTGCGGTGTGATTGTTGGGATCCGTTGAATTGTGGGTTTTTTATCTGAATATTCATGAGAAGTAATTGAGTATTTTCTGAATTTTTTTATGCATGGTTTTTATAGCTTTGTATTTCTGTCCGATCTATCCGTTTGGTTTGGCCAACTAGATTGATTTATCTTCAGTGGGAGAGGTGCTTTGTAATGGGTTCAATCTTGCGGTGGTATATATCCAAGTGACAGAAAGGGATAGGTCACGTATTTGTATTGTTGCCATTAAGAATAAAATAATAGGGTTTATTCATATTAGTTGAGTTTACTTTGTCTACATCATGTCATCTTACTTAAGGCGTTACTCTATTTTATGAACTTAATACCATAGATGCATGCTGGATAGCAGTCGATTGGTGGAGTAATAGTAGTAGATGCAAGCAGGAGTCTGTTTACTTGTCTCGGACGTGATGCCTATATACATGATCATTGCCTTGAATATTGTCATAACTATGCGCTTTTCTATCAATTACCCAACAGTAATTTGTTCAATCATCGTATGTTATGTGTTCAAGAGAGAAGCCTCTAGATTCTGTGATTGTTTTCCATTTTTAACAACAAAATTTCTTAATTGCCCAGGTGTGGGATGGTTCTAATCTGATTCTTAATTTTAGAAGATGTGTTGATAATAGACTTTTCCTTTCTGGGGCGGAATTAGTGTATGTTATGCAAGACGTTAGGCTATCTTCTGACAGTGACACTCCTGTGTGTATGCTTGAGACTTCTGACATCTATTCCGTTAAATATTTTTACAACCTGATTAACTTTGGTGGGATTGAGTATAGCCTTGGGGATTCCATAAGGAAAATTGATGCCCCCTAGAATCCATGTGTTACTATGGTTGATTATTAATAACAAGGCCCTCACCCAGGATAATCTAGCTAAACGTTGTATCGAGGAAGATTTAACTTGTGTTTTTTGCAATGAGCTGGAAAGTACTCAACATATGTTCCTTGGTTGTATAGCGGTGTCTCATACTTGGCATCTAATTGCTAGTTCTCTTAACATTCCATATCCTGATTCATTTGATGAATTATGTTCTCATTGGAAGAAATCCGCAGTTGTGATTAATATTGTTACCTTGTGAAGCTTATGGAATGTATGAAATGAATACGCCTTTCAAGGCCATGTCGGGATCCAAGTTGCATTCTGAACAAGCTGAGCACATGTCTTCATCAATGAAAGATTATATGCGATGATGCTCAGTCTGCCCTTCTCGTGCGATGTCTTTTGATTCTCAATCATCACCAGGAGGAGTCGTTCAGGATCTCTTGGACCTAACCCTGCCATTGGATGCCACGGATGATCAACAGAAGTACATTGTTCGCCTCAACACCAACTGGTTTGCGTAAAATCTGCTAGGATGTGATAGTGTTGATCCTTTGTTTGCTATCTAGGTTGCATTCATAGGTTGTGGATGATGTGTTATGTGTGACCGTTGCTATGTTGGCACTTTGCGTTTGTAATTTGTCTGTTGCAGTACTCTAGTTGTAGCCGAGCATTGTGAAACTGTTTGAATGTTTATTGCCTCACCTTTTGATAAAAGTTGAGGCTGGGAGAAACCCCCATCTTTTAAAAAAAAATTCTTTTCTTCTCTTCTTAAACAAAATTACATTTAAACTTGAAACTTTACCTGTCAACAACACGAGTACTGCGCTATGCATAAATTGTTTCAGATTTTCTTGGTGCAAAATAAATATACAAAAAGATAGGATTACGAATAAGAGTTATCATTTAAGATATTTCCAAGCACTAAAAAAATTAGAAAACACCTTTTTACAGTGTAGTACAAATCTGGATGCAAAACTAGGACACTCCCAGTGATGCACATGCACGCTCATCCACGAGTTTCGCCAAAGTTATACTACGGACCGTTTCAGTATACATGTCTTTAGCAAATTCTTATGCCAATTCCCTAGTTCCAACCGGGAGACACAACCAGAAAGTACAACCAAATTCGCATTCCCAGTTCAAGCCAAGTGCATGTTTTTATAGCAACTTCCACATATGTACAAATAGGTTACAATCACAAATCCCCCCATCAAATATGTATGTACACACGCCTTCATGCTCAATGGTTCCCATTTCCAGAGTAGCCACACCTAGAAAGAATCAACACCC
Source organism: Triticum urartu (assembly GCF_003073215.2). NCBI lineage: Eukaryota > Viridiplantae > Streptophyta > Magnoliopsida > Poales > Poaceae > Triticum > Triticum urartu. Next base: position 455,839,045 of record NC_053027.1, read on the forward strand.
AGCAGGCCCCCAAGCCAAGAGAAAGGTAAATAAGAAGCTAGCCGGTGAGCTTATGCACCGGCTAATTTCCCTCGACACACTTTTCCCTTGGCCTTTCGTCCAGAGTGCGCACGCCACTAATGCGGAGCTACAGCGACGTCAGCGGCACAGCGGCACCGCCTTGAGGAGCGCGTCGAGGCCGCCGGGCCGCGCGCCGCAGCGCCCGCTCCGCTCGCCGCGCGGCAGCTCGGCGACGAGCACCCGCCGGCAGGACGGGCAGGAGGAGTGCGAGCGCAGCCAGGCGTCGACGCAGGCCGCGTGGAACGCGTGGCTGCACTGCGGCAGCACCCGCATGTGCTGGCCGTCCTCGAACTCGGCGAGGCAGATGGCGCACTCGTCCGCCTCCGACGCCTCGCCGCCGTCGGCGGCGTACCTGACGGTGGGCAGCGCGCGCAGCACCTCCTTCTTGACGCCCCTGTTGGCGCCGGGCGGGGCGGCGTCCGCGGCGCGGGCCCAGCGGCGGGAGCACGCGCACCGCGCCACGAGTCCGAGGCCGAGTACGCAGACCAGCGCGCAGAGCAGGCCGGCGAGGATGAGGACCAGGTCCGAGTTGAGCGAGTCCTGCGGCACGCCGGCCGCCGCCGCCTCCTCGAGGAGCCTTCTCGCCGCCATGTCCGGGCACCGGGAGAGAGCTGAGCTCACGAGCTTCGCCGCTGGGTTGCGCGGAGGAGCAGCTGGCTGGCTAGTCGATGGTCGTCGTCGTAGCTCGGGGGAGGAAGCGTGGAGGAAGTGTGTGATGGGAGGCGCTGGGTCGCTGGCTTATATAGAGATGGCGCGGGGAGGCGATCGTCGGCTTTTGGTCTTGAGGAAAATGCGAAGAATGAGCACGGGCGGGTCGTAGGCAGGTCAGTGGAGCGGTTCGTTTGGAAGTTGGAACTTGAAAGTGGATCCTGCTTTGCCCTTTGGGGTTCCAATACTTCGTCACTCGGTGTTGCCACACGGCTTGATATGGCCACCGTAGTGCTCTCTTTTAGCACATGTCTTAACAAGAGTCACTCATCTAAGTGTGACTTCTTTTTTTAATCTTTCTACTAGGTCAACATGAGCAAGACCTCAAGGAAACTAGGATGTCAGGGTCGTAGAGAAACAAGGTGTATATGTAGTAATCCATGTAGAGGAAATTAGACATAGCATCACGCACTTGAACAAATTATGAAGTATTTTTTAAAATTGTAAACAATCCATGTAAAGAAATTAAAATATATGTCACTAAAAACTCAAAAAATGCCTATTTTTTAAAAAAGGAGGATAACCATCGGCCTATGCATCACCCAACCAAGCCGTCCATATGCCACTCGAGATTCCGAGTTCAATTATGTCATACACCACTTCTACAGTCAATTGACGGACGTATTAGTCGTTGTATCAGTCGTACTTTACATTATAGACAGAGAAAAACAATGTTAAAACCTTGACTTATCCGAGCAACCAAACCCATCTCGTAGCAACGGGGTTAGGGAGGGGACAGGTGGCCTGGTTTGGGGCCGCACGAGCAGCACTCCGGTGTGGTGCACAGACTTTCGGTGTGCCGTTTGCTACCTGTCACTCAGCTACTGCCCGCCTCCACGTCCCCCCTGCGTACTATTGACTTTTGGCGTTAGGTCGCTGGGTGGTCACGTTTCTAGCACAGAGACCTTCACCTCCGTTCTTTTCACGCCCTCGTATCCACTCCATGTGCGCACGATACGAGCTGCGCTGCGCTGCGCGGGTCGAAACGAAGCCGAAAGAGGTACGCGCAGGGCGTGGTAACAAGTGTCAGCATCCTGCGGGACGACGCGAGACAGTTGCCGCAAGTGGCGCCCATGAACCAGAGATGGCGCCGAGGCTTCTGCCGCCGCGGAGAAGGAATTTTTTGCTTCGGACGGCCGGAGACGCCCCGAGACCGGCAGGCGCTCGGGGGAGCTGCCGCTTTCAGTTTTGGAGCTAGCCCGTAGTGGCGAACCGACGCACCCACTCGGTTCGGCACATGGCTACAGTGCCTTTTTCCGCGGCACTTATCACATGGTCGAGACAGCCGCCCGGGCGCAACCAACGGATCGCATGGCTCGGGCGCGACGTGGAGGGGTCACGGGCTGGACACGACGAAAGCGATGTACTTTGGGTGACGGATGTTTGGCTTTCGGGACTGAGGCCGCGCGCACGTTCTGTAGCCTTTGTTGGTGCACTTGTGCTTGCATTTCGGAGCGATCGGGAGCAACAGTGTAGGCACCGCGCCTTTGTTTCTGTTGCGGCACCGAAATATCTTGGGCGCAACCGCGCAAGGATGTACATCTGCATAGAAAAGAGAAGAACAACAACGAATATTGCACACATACATGAACACATGTCTTGCGAAAATGTACGTCCTTTTGAAATTTTCAAAAGCGCCGTTTGAAAAGGGTGCACGCATGCTTATAGGATTTCTCGAAATAGTTTTGCTCCTTGCAAAAAAGCGTGCCTCAAAGGAATTAGGTGCCATCGCATCCCAAAAACCGTTATCAACAACCACTCCAGCTTTTGAAGAAAGGATCGATGAACACCTACCTTGCCTCGAGCAGTGTCATAGTCAGTATCGAAGGGACCGGCCCTCAAAAGACATTAGAGAATGACTAAAGGCTTTGATCTACCATCAGAGTGCATGCATCGCTGCTGCTTTTTCTTCCTGGATAATTGGATTATGATTCCCATGATTAAAGCCACAATATGCATTCGGGTAGCTCTGGCTGGTTTTCAGTAAAGCCGGGCTGAAAAGAAGAAAACATATGCTGCTGCATTGCATGCATGGTATCATATCATATCCACCGAGATTTATTCCAAGGGACCAATCGTCCTGAACTTTGCATGGTGCGCTGGCTTCGGCCATGATAGGCACACCGCACAGGATCTCATACCAGACTCCCCGGAAAAAGAACCTCGCAAGCGCAAACCTGCAGACGTGGTTTCTCTTCAGACACAAGCAATGCCGGCCGGATTAGCACACGGGCTGCAGTTTGGCTCGTCGGATTTTCTCACCGTCGCCGCCCAGGTTCAGCACATAGTATCATGCCGCTGAGGACCTGATGCCGCCACTGCAGCGGTGATCTTTTACCACCCAACAAAGGATGATCAAGTTCAGTGGCATTCAACAGTCTCAGGTAGGTATACGGTTTCATCGTCCTTCGGCCACGGATATGTAGAGCCAAGACATGTGCAAAAGCAACCGTCAGAAAGAAAGTGATCATGAGTGCAACTTTGGACAGAAGGTGTGATTTCGACTGAAAGAAAGCCCAACGAGCTCCGAGCATGTCAGAGCAGAGCATCGCGGATAAGACCCCGGTTTCATGATAAGATAAGGTCTGTCTAACTGAAATGATGTGGTGTGGTGTGGTGATTTCGCTCACTGTTTTCGAAGTGGACACCATCATCTGAGCAAGCGAAAGGAAGATGTGTGCGCCTGATGAGTAGCAGGTTACCTCCATCAACGACGTGCTCCGGAAGATTCATCAGAGTAGGGGATTGTCCTTGTTGTAGGAAAAGCAGAATAGGGTATTGATCGTTAGGCCTCATAGTCATATAGTCATAGCAATAACCAAATCCATTAGTCTACAGAGACAAGATTTGATATGAACACGGACCGTATCCATTTGTCTATGGCGACAAGACTGTACCTGCTTGACATAATAGCGAGATCATGATTGGGGCTGACCGCTTGAGCATTTGTAGAGAAAAACATACATTTTGGACCCTGCATTTCACTTCAGGTGATCCTAGAAAAATCATTCAGAGCTTTATAAAAATTACAGAACTTATATTTCAAAATATAGAATTTTTTACCGGATATTCAATTTGGCTCTAGGGAGCACAAGCTCCTACGTGCTAAAAGTGGATTTTACAAATGTCAAAAGAAAATAGAAGTGTTCATTGTCACATCCAAATGCTATCTGCAAATTTTCAGGGGAAAAACTTAAGCATTTTGACCTGTGTAAAAAAACTAATGGAACGCCAAATGTTACACTTAATTTAGTTTTTTTGTTCACAGACAAAGCACTGTTATCCCGTATCGCATGAAACTTGTCAAGCACACTTGCTACACTAACATGTACATCTACAAAAAATATCAGAATTTTAAAATTTTATTTACTATTTATTTTGAGTTTACTATTCATTAGGGAGCATATGCTTCGCAGAGCCAAAAATCCACGTCCTTTTTTTACAGTAAACTTCATATTATTAGAACACATAAACTTTCGTAAAAATTGAACAATTATATGTGCGGAAAAAGCGTGGTACATTCAGAGTTGAGCGCTTGAGCATTTTGTAGGAAAAAAACATGCATTTAGGATCCTACACTACACATGATCCAAGAAAATTATTCAGAGCTTATAAAACTTACTCCCTCCGATCCAAAAAAAAAGTGTAGCAGTTTTGAACTAAGGTAAACTGCGACACTTTTTTTTTGGAATCGGAGAGAGTACTTGATTACATTTAAATATATAGAACCTTCTCATAATAAACTTCAAAGTATTAGAACAAATATAAACTTCGACAAAAAAAGAAGAAAATGTGTGAAAAGAATAGGAAAATAAAAAAAACCCTGGAAATTAGGTTTTTAATGTTTACCTCTATATTTCAGAAAAATCTGAAATTTTCAGGTATTTAAACATCAATCTGATTCAGCTTGACCTATAATTTGGTAAATTTTTGAGATCTATTTCTCTTAATTCTAGATCTAAAGTTGATCCACAACTATTTTATAGATTTTTTTAGCATGCAATATTTTTTGACTGCTAAATCTAAAGTTGATCCGCAATTATCTTTTAGAATTTGTAATCATGGATTTTTTTTTTGCACTTGAGTTGAATTCATAGGATCAAACCAAATGTGAAATCATATTTTAAAAAAAGAATGATATACTATTTAAAAAGTCACAAATACAAATTTACCTCCTGTAGGACATGCGGTTTTACAGTTTCTGTGTTGTTGGTAGTCCTGGTTCTGTTTGCCTAAATGAAATCAAAGTTTACCAATAAGGAAAACTCTCATTCGAACAACTTAAACTTGAACTTTCTCAAATTTGCATGATTCTACCAGCTACAATTTGTATATTTCCTTGCCTCAATGGGTTTGTGTTTAACAATTAATGAGGTCAAAATAGCTAGCAGCCTAAAACACTTCTCTTTTGCATGACATACAATTGGTTTCCATTTTCTAGTGGATAGCAACTAAAATTCCTTCCTCGGTTCTGTTAAAAAAAAATCCTTCCTCGGTTCTGTTAAAAAAAAAATCCTTCCTCGGTATTTCGATTTTCTAGTGGATATCAACTGAAGTTCCTTCCTCGGTATTGAACCTCTTGATTCACAGGATTTGGTAATGTATGAAATACTCCCTCTGTACACTATTGAACTGCAAAAACGTCTTATAATTAGTGTACAGACTACAGAGGTAGTAGAACACAAGAATATGATAGGAACACATGTACAAACCAGAGCCTAGGAAAGCACATAAGTTTTTTACATGATTCACAAAAAAAACACATGACTCGAATAAGCACAGGGAAATAAAAGTCAAAGCAATGTCAATGGGAAAACAGAATGCCATTTACGTCATTTCTGGAAATCCTTCGTCGTTTCACTTTCTGGAAATTCTGCGTTGTTTCACTTGAATCTGAGATCAGATGATAGTTGTAGTTTCATTTACATTTCTTTACTCCATTCCTTTGAATCAATCAAAAGAATGAATAGTGCCATCAAAGGGAAATTTATATTCTCGTGTTTTTCATTCACTTTACCAAATGAATCAAGTGAGCCTCAATGCATTAGAAACAACAGGAATCCTATAAACACTGAAAATACCATTCCACCCCTCATTCAGTCATTCTGCATGGTCATGGATGATACACTGGGAAGTCATAGCCAGTTCATCTTTTGCTGTGCCGATGCCTTCAACCCTTGAACTTGGAATGTTCCCTATTGATAATGTCACAAGTCACGAATTAAGATTCACCGTCACGTTCTAAAAGTTCATTCTTGAACATTGCGACAATTATGAAGTTGCATCATGCTAGTTTTTAGACTATCAATAAGAGGAGAAAAAGGGCTTCCACTAAAAGGTAAGGAAACTATGTGTCAGGCTTCTGGAAACCATCACTTAAGGTAATTTAAGTAGTATAGTTACTTATCTACCAATCCTGTGTCCAGATCACCTCTATTAGTGTCCCTCAGTTTGATTCTACAACTGTCTCTGTCGCAGTGCTTATCAAACAGATGAACGTATACATAACTGATGCAATTAAAAAAAATGCACATAAGGCTGCAGCTCCACTGTCAAATGGAAACTGGAGAACAGAAACAACTTGCACCTTCGTGTTGGTTATTTTCCAAAGTAGAGGATGCATAACACTGATGAAGGCATCAACTGGCAGAGTCCTCAAGATATAATCTGCTAAGCCGGGTCTTTCTCAAACAAAAGGTGGAGTTCCTCATGCACTGGTTTTTCCTGAAAGACAGTAAAATTGAATCTGAGAATCTTATTCGGTACTCCACTGGACAGTGTCCAATAAGTAATGTAATCAAGTTATTTTGGTTAAAACCATCCAAATTTGAGCCTTAAGTCTTATGTCAAACTTAAACTACCAATTGTGTCTTTCTCTTCTTTTTTAGAATCTACATTAGCAACTGTTGACCACCAGAGGCTAGAGTCAACTAGGGTATCGTCAAACTCATATGTAAATACAAGATCATAATCTGGTCTTGATAAAAACAGAGGATATAATAATGATGTAAACAAACCTTTCAAGTACATTTTTCTTTCCAGCTGCCAACAAAATTCTCAGAAATTGACATGTTTGACTATACCACACCATTTGCATCCAAAAACATGTCTCACTGGTTTAACAATGAAAGACTGCATAAAGGAACCAAACATTATTAGACATTAGACAACAGTACATAATTGATTTTATCTACAAAAATCTCTAACTTAATTCCAAGGTAGCATTATACCTGCAATTTTGTGGTACCCTCCATGAGAATGCCCCAGGTGTTTTTAAGCTTGGTGGCATAGACATATAATCCCTCCAATCTTCCATGATGATTCTTAAATCATGAAGTTTGCTTTGCAATCCAATGCAACAGTTAGCATGCATTGTGCAAACCTCATTTAAATCTTTGCTTGGCTCACAAATACCACCAAAGTATGTAGTACTTAAAAACTTAATGGTTAATCCAATATCCATAATGTAAGGATCATGCTTAATAAAATTAAGTACATCCTGGTCATGATAACCAGGGTATCTCAGTCGTGAAGAATACCAAAACTTGTAAAACTCTATGCTTTGATTGTTCGACTTCACATAGTTGAACCCCCCATTAGCTATGTTTCTCAAGTCAGTTGCATTGCCTACATAGTGATCACATGCAACCTGAAGATCTCCATCCGGGTAAAAGTATGGAAATGGATTGCGAAACCACATTATATCTGCATCCTGAAATGCATATAAGAGAAGCAAATCAGTTTATGCTTATCGATTTGACTTTTTCAAGTTCGCTATTGTTAGGAAAAGGGTACATCTTATTGTGTTGGTATGAAAGTAGAATATTAATGCAATAGAGCAGGAAATAAAGTAAACATGGAAATTTACCGAGAAAATGAAGCTGTAACCTTTTTCAAGAACTAGGCGCAAGAAATCCAGCCTTGTCCACATCATTTCCAGATACCCAGCAGTCAGAAACCTCTTCTCTTGAGAAAAGTCCACATTACCGGTTACAAGAGCATAACAGTAGGTATGGATCTCAGTACATCGCCTATATGCTTTCCTGTCGAAGGCTATTATCACAAGGTGTTTCAGTAGTGAACTAGTTCTAACACCATGCCGGAAGCTATCAATGAAAAGATCTATAACTGAGCCTGGAGAAGACCATGCAGCATTAAGCGTCGTCAATATAATGGTCTTATTGTCCATAGAAGCCGCTTGTAGAACTTGCTCAAGTTTGAGATATTCACTGTCCTACAAGGATGGTTTTACATTAATTGTTACACCGAGTAAACAACTTATAAGTTCTGCCTCAGAAAGCAATTCAATTTGGTAGCATATATCAACCGCGTGCTAAACTGAAACACATTTCATCTGATGACGTGGTGCTAAAAAGGAAAGGCATAAGGCTAATCACTGACATAGCCCAAAGAATAAAATATTTCAATCGAAACAAGACAGGAATGATTAAAATAAGGAGGAGGGTTGACATTTCACCAGGAAATGTACAATCCATTTGAATACCACTATAAAGCACAAGGCTAATCATTTGAGATGTTTAGTTATTTCTCACAGTGGAACAGATCCAACTAATAAATAAGCTTAGAATATTCATGATGCCATACAAATCAGCAGCTATAAGTGTATTCGTTCACTCCTTAAGGGTTTGCAGATTTTAACATCAAAAATCATGTTCATGCCCACCAAATCAAATTGGTTGTTCCCATATATAGGACAGAGCAATTGCTTGATCAGTTGATTCTAAAGGCCGAACGCTAAAATTAGGGGTATTAGCAAAGGAAACAAATGAGGGCCGGATAACAGAATGCTAGCGACCTGAAATATGTAATTTCACTATTCAATTTACAGAACTGAAAAGTAAGGCAGAGGAGAGACTGGCAACATCAACGAGGAGGAGGTGGGGAAGGGGGAGGGGAGACGGAAGCACACCAGATCGTCGGCGGAAATGGGGTCGAGGTCGCGGTCCTCCTCGGGCTCGGGGACCACAACCGGAGCTCGTGGCGGGCCCCACTCCCTCGAGGGCCAGCGATCCCACACGACCTGCACCGGCGGAGGCGCATTCGACACGACGGCTCGGTACAGCACGGCGCAGGGCAGCGCCACGGCCGCGGCGAGGAGGAGCGCCGCCGCGGCTCTCCGGAACGCCGAGGCCGGGGGAGGAGGCGGCTTCGAGTGTCCGTACAGGCGGCGGAGGGAGGTCGCGGACGGCGGGGCCAGGGTTTGGCGTGAGGGCCTCGCCATTGCGGGTTACGTACAAGAGCCGAGGGGGCGTCGGCGGCGCTGTGCGCTGACTGCTGAGTTCGGTCGCCCAGTGTGAAAGTGTTCCAGTGCAGCGCAACGGCCCTGGAAGGCGGAAAGAACGAATGTCCGTAAACGAATCTCGAAAGCGGAAACCACATTTGCAATGAGGAAGGCGCCTACGGCCTACCTACGAACTGCCATGGAGCGCATGCGCATGTGTCGAACGGAGATGGAGCAAGAGCAGCCGGGCAAGCCAATCGCGCCCGCACCGCCACGGCGGAGCGGCGGTGGCACACGTGACGCGATCTGCGTGTTGGCGCGAGATTTGCCAGATGCGCGCGTGCCACCGCATGCGGGGTGTCATATCGCCGCTCTATCTACCACCACGAGCGCACGACGCAGGCCGAGACAAGGCCCCTATGACCGCCAGGGACACCGCGCACCGCCGGCCTCCACGGGACCCACGCGTCAGCCCCGGGAAGGTGCACAGATCGTCTTCTTTTGTGAATGTCGACACGGGGGAGGGAGCGAGGGACCGCAAGCCGTTGCATCTATCTAACCACCGGGAGCCGGGGCCAACGACCTTTGCTTCCCCTTGCCGCATGTTCCCCTCACGTCCTCCTCACCCTCTTCCACTCCTCACCGCTCATCGTCGTCGTCGCGCGCTCGCTCTCCCTCGGAGCTCCCCGCGATTCCTCCCATGGACGGGCTGCCTGGGGAGCTGTGCTTCAAGATCTTCCACCTCCTCGATCACCAGTCCCTCGCCGCCGCTCCCCAAGGTTCGCTCGCTCGCCGCCTTCGATCAGAACTCCTCCGTCACTTCTTATGTCGACATCCTATTATCAGCTACTCCACCAAAAGTCCTCCGTTACTCCTTATATGTTATCATGGCATTTCCTGTTCTTCTATAGCATAATTCAGAGCTTGCGGTGGCCTGAATTGCCCGAGCTGTATAGTCTGCAGGAAGTGGAACGCGTTGACCTGCGACGACGAGCTGTGGCGCAAGCTGTTCGAGGACAGGTGGGGAGCGGACGCCACGGCCTTCTACGCGCCGGAGCCGGAGGGCGCCAAGCCCTGGAAGGACGTCTTCGTCGTGCAGGACCGATGCGACCGATACGGCCTGTAAGTTCGTCAATAAGTACTGTACTTCAGAGTTCAGCAGAGCATACGTGAGTGAGTTTTACAGGTAGTAGTACGTGAGCGACTCTGAAGCTCCCCTCTGTTGTGTTGCCTCCAGGGGCGTCAGGATCATCAGGGAGGGAAACGACTACTACCTGATCTACCAAGGCGAGATCCAGAGCTACCTGGGCACGAGCTGCGACGCCAAGGACGCGCAGCCGCAGGGCGCTGAAGCGGAGAAGAGGCAGATATCTGACCGGATCCTCTTCTTCCTGGGGGACCTGGAGACTGCTTATGCCGACGCCAAGCGTGTCAAGACGTGACCGCGTCGTTCAGAAACAAAACTGTTGAAATGTCTGTAAAATTCTTGTCCTTGTATTGCATAGCTCGTGCATAAGGTTGCATTTAGTCTTCTACGTACAGACATCCCATAGTGTTTCGCCGTCGTATTCTTCATCTGGGAACTACAATTCAGATGTTTTCCTCTTACTAATCTTCTTGCAGTTCGGAAACTGCAGATAATGTACGATACAATTATTCAGTCGCTTATGCTTGTAGCAGTAATGAAAAAATGGTGAAGAGCAACAAATTAACGAGTTTCATCGTCTTTAATCAAATGATATAACTCTACTTGTTCAGCCTCATACGGATACCAATCTCTGCTAATCAGGTGGATGTTTCACGCCACGGAACATACATACTCAAATACCAACTAGTCAATGGTAATAAAATTGGTGCAAGTGCAGCGCCGCATATGAACCTCAATCAGTCGTAACATGGGTAAGACTGTTTTACTGCTTGTTGCTTCGGTTGAATTAGCATTTGAGGGCAGCTCTTGCCATTTCCAGCGCTCCCTCGTAGGTCTTGTTCCCACCAATGAAGCCACTCATATGGATGAACACACAGCCAGGGATGCCGGTTTCCTTGGACAGTTCATCATCTCTCATGCCCCTCCACTTCTCTGGGAGAGCCTTTCGGCTCTCGAATCTGTCAGGTGCAACAGAGACGGCCTGCACTCGCCAGCCTTTGCTCCTCTCATCCTGCAGTTATGCAGAAGAAGCCAACATATGTATGAAATATGGTGAAACAAGAAACATGCCAGGAAGAAACTAGTTCAAACAAAAAACAAAAACATGAGAAGAAAGTTGATCGCAGTGCTGGCTGCAAAACTGCCAGCATTATTACAACTTTAAAGCATTACACCACTTCGTTTCCATATTAGCATTCTTGGTGGTTACTATGCACAATTGTACTCACACTGTCCAAAGAAAACTAGAGGTACTCAACGAAATTCATATTGGATAACCCGGAAGGGGCCACATTTCTTACCTCATACAGCACATACTTGGTCAGAGGATCAGTCTTCAGCTCCTGCTCTAGCTCAAACAGATGAAGTTTCCACTGCCATAATGGAGAAGCGTTCAGGTTACATGCACCGGTAATTTTAGTATTATCACATCGCACTTCAATACACCAGGCAGTTAATAATTAAACAAAGCACTTGCTGAAATAAGTTTAAAGAAGAAGCATAAAACTAGTACTCCCTCCGTCCCATAATATAAGCTAGGGACAGAGAGAGTAATAAATATTGAATAGCTAATGCAATCGGCAAGAAAGTATCAAACATCCGGGCCGGTATTTAGAAGCATCGGCTGAAGTTCTTATTACGCAGCAGTTTTCAACACTTCTACAGCACGATAAAAACATGGTTTTAGGTGGAAAACGCAAAAATATGGAGCACACTGAAGACGGACAAAACCAGATTAGGTATAACATTTAATCATTCATGGCTTCCATGTGCATACAAAAACACAGCTGTGCATAGGACGAACATGGATATAGTCCAAAAACTACCAAGATCTTACCGGGCAGAATCTATCTAAAACCATGATTTCTCCACTTGGATCAACATTTCCTCTTGACAGCAAACACTCCATGACAATAGATCTTGCAGGTAGCCACGATTTAACATGAAAGCGGACACTCTGGCAATGAAAGCGAAAATATAGTCATACAAACAGGACATGTTCTGCTTAGGGACTAATGGAATTCAGGACAGCCCCATTTGGAAAAAAACACAGATATATCACACATAATTAAAGTCCTTAAGCAGTGCATGAATAGAACACATCAACTGACTAAATAGGCATAAGTCATACCTCCATAAACTCACTTCCGGCAAGTGCCATTGCCTTTTGAAATGCGGCATTTTCCTTCTCAGGTGATTGATCTGGATCAGTCCAGTCTGGATTAAGGCGCCCAACACGTGAAGACAAGTGTGTATTGTTCACATACTTGGGGGTTTGCTCTGTGTCATATTGATTGATTCCATTATCGATTGCATCAAGTGCCTGTTACATAAAAGATATTGCTTCTTTGGCACATCATATTGTATTGGGTAATTAATACACACGGTAGACAAACAAACACGCGAATAAAATAAGGAAGGACAACAGGATGTGTCTCAGAAAATTGATACCAGATGCCAATTCGTGTACTGAGGTTCTCTACGCCTTATTAACTTGCGAACCTTTGAGCGGAAGTATAGAACTTGTCAACTGATTGATAATGTAGGCCTATATTACCCCTTTTCTGCCTGGAAGAAACATCTCTGAACCACACAGCCAGCTACAAGCAGCCGACTGCAACTTTGTTTAGCCAACATAAAGTGCATCTTCCCAAACCAACACCGATTAAGCCAATCCGCATATATATGTTAAAGCTAACTACACTCTAACACGGGAAACAATTCAGGAATAAGTATAGATTCTGGAACTCACACCCTCGGTATCCTATGTTTACGCAACCCTAGGCTCATAAATTACTTTAAAAAAAACTAAGCTCATAAATTTCACAGCTGGTACTGCTAATCCTTAGTTAACAGTCATGCTCCTATCCTTTAATCAAACTTTCCATATTAAAAAGGTACAAATATAAATTTCACAGCAGGTTATGAGTTTACATTCACACCTCAACAAAGCTTTTGTATATGGCAAGATACACACGGTGAACATCTTCATGCTCCTCATTAAGCTGAAGCTCCTTTGCAATTATCTCCTTACCAAAATGCTGCAGTATTAAAAAAATAAATGATAAGCAAACCATCATTTTAACATTTGGAAGACAAAGTTACAGTATAAGTGTATAAGTTGCAACTTATAAACTTCGATGAACTAGCAAATTGTGAAAAGGCTGTGCATACATAAGACAAAAATTGCTATGAAAATTCACAATATCCAGTAACAAATCCCCCAATGAATCCACCTAGTTATGTAGTGCGATTGGTACCCATTTGAAGCAGATGTTGCCAATTTTACAACATAGCTTCTAATGGAAAAGAATTATTGTTTCAAGACCTTCATCGTCTATGGGAAGTACCTTGTAAACAAGCCCAGCACTGCTAAGTTTCGTGTTAAAGCCATGTCCAAAGACCTCGTTGAAGCCCTTCTGGTGATGATCATAGCGATGCCGGCTGGGATCATAGACACCACCAACGTCAAGCACGGCCTCCAGTGAATCAAGGATCTAGAGAAGTTCCACAAGAAAAGGTAACATAGAAATAAGTGCATAACGGAATACAATAGATGACAATGCATATTTTAAAATATTTTTGCTGCATCATATACAAGTGGGATTTCGTAAGCAAATCCAACCAGATGAAGTGCAGCTGCCCACATTAAGACTACTTCATAGTCTCACATGACACTAATTGTAGAACTGACACGAACTGCAAACTAAAAGGGGCCATGAGATGAGAAATCATGCTATTGTAGACACAAGAAAACATCTTAACTACATGGCAATAGTAAGCATGAGATGTGGACAAGATGGAGTTCATGACTCTCTGTACTAGTAGATGATACTAGGAGGCAGCAGCACAAAAAAAATCAAGACATTCAATATTTTTGCCATGTAGGGATTTCGTAAGCAAATCATACATATATACATAAGGATTTCGGAAGCAAATCATCCAACCAGATGAAGTGCGGCTGCAGACATTAAGACAACTTCATAGTATCACACAACACCAATTGTAGAACTGACACAAGAAAACATCTTAACTACATGGCATACTAAGCATGATATGTGAACAAGATGGAGTTCATGACTTTCTGTAGTAGATGATACTAGGAGGTAGGAACACAAAAAAGAAATCAAGACATTCATCATTTTTGGTATGTAGCGATTTCATAAGCAAATCATACATATATACATAGGGATTTCGTAAGCAAATCATCCAACCAGATGAAGTGTGGGCACGCACATTAAGACAACAACATAGTCTCACCCAACAATAATTGTGGCACTGACACGAATTTACAAACTAACAAGGGCCAAGAGATGAGAAATCATGCTATTATAGTCTATATAGACAAGAAAACATCTTAACTACAAGGCATACTTGGCATGAGATGTGGGCAAGATGGAGTCATGACTTTCTGTATTATATATGATAGGATAGGAGGCCGTAGCACAAAGAACACGACATTGCAGGGTTTCAGTTTACAGTTTCACATTCATACTGTCATACAGCACCTATCCAGATGCAAAATTAAGTCCAATAGACCAATAATAATGAGTTAGTAGTATATCCAGGTATAACTGCAAGCTAATACATCCCTAAATTTTAGGAATCCTAGCAAGGAAGCGGTGCTCCCATAGATGTACACCTCGCCGAAACAACCACCATGTAATTCGCTGAAACATTTCTTGCAGGAAATGGCGGGCCAATCGAGCCGGTGACGAAGCGACAGACCTGGGAGTCGCGGGTGCGGACGACGTCGGCGCCTGCGAACTGGGAGGTGAGGCGGATGAGGAAGCAGCCGAGCGCCTCGTCGCAGTGGAAGCTGCCGTTGTGGGTCCCCACGCGCCTGCCGTTCCCCGCGCCGTTGGAGGAGTCGGCGTCGCCGGCGGCCGACGAGTAGACCCTCAGGCGCTTGGGCGAGGTGGCGCCGGCGGCGGCGGCCATGGGGAAAGGGCTTAGGATTTGGGGTCGCACGCGGGGGAGGAACGTGACGGCTCGCTGCGACAGCCTCCAGGCGCAGGCGGCGAGCATTATAGTCGTGCGGGCGATGGGCTGCGGTGGCTTCGGGGTTGTGTGGAGATGTAGGGTTTTGAGGAGGGGATTTTGGGCTTTTGGCAAGTCGGCCAGACGCATTGCCCAACCTTTTCTTTTTTCCTTTCGATGGCATTGGAACCGCTCAAAAAAAAATCGATGGCATTGGCCAACTTTTTTTTCTTTTGCGCGATGTTTTCATGTCATGAGTGAGTTTCTAAAAGGAAGTAGGAGTACTAGATATTTTACTTTTTTATTGCGAGTTCTAGATATTTTACGTTTGCAGGTTTTCGTGTTTCCAAACTAATTCAAACTATGTTTGAACAACGTCGTTACAAGGTTGTATTCATAACTCATAATACGCTGGTTATTAAAACTGACAATGTGCTAAACTTCTTTTCTTCCATAGAGTCAAATTTCTTTCACTAGATAATTCACCATACGTTCTAACAGGTGCGTGGATATCCTAGTAGGTTAGTCCGTCATTTTTTTTTTGCGGGGAGTCCGTCATTTATTAGCCTATATTAATTTGATTGTGTAAGAAATAAGACTTTATTTGATAATCACTTAAAGCATTTATTGTTTCACCAAAGAAAACGGTTCGTTTGGCAAGTACAATAAGAGGTAGGGCTGTTGAGGCGATTTTTAGGAAAAACGGTGTAAAAATCAGATATGGGAGGACAAAACATCTAAAAGGGGAGAAAGAGGGAGGGAGGGAGGGGGAGATAAAGTACATGAGGTTGGAGGAAGAATGGGCAGACGAAAGAACCCTATATTTTTTTAAAAAAAATAGGAGAGATACAATGACAACACGGACTAGATTCTTAATGTTCTACATTGTTGTGGTGGAGTATTATTTGCCTTGCCTTGCATTTTAGTTTATGTAAGTTTTTTACTGAATTTTAGCTTCTATAAGTTGGCACGATGACATTGATCAATTGAGTCTGATGTTATCTACAATGGGAAAAATGTCCCATAATGAGTCGATGAAAAGAACCCTAGAACATTTGTGCCCAAGAGGAAGAAAAGGATTAAACTGAAGTCACCATTTTCTACTCATCAAGTCATTAGTCAAAAACAAGGGCCTCAAAAGATCTAGTGTTGCATTGAACATAAAGCAGTGGGATGATACATCTTACATCACTAATAAAAAAATAAAGTATAAAAATAAGTCCCTATATTTTACAGGGAGGACCTGAACTGAGATATAGAAACACAATGGGATCCCTAAGCAACTTCCACATGTATTCCATCTCCCATCGTTGGGACGAACCAGTTGGGGTAACAAGACCTCCATAGCAACATCACCAACATCACCTACACGCCGCCTCCGAACAAAAGCTGAAACTTTCTCATGTCGAGGTGTTTTTCACAACGTACCTAACAAAAGTGTGGGAACTACAGTTTATTTGTATGCAGTGAGACGTAACTTTTAATTTCTAGATGAACACGGGACAAAGATTTTACCCTTGTTCGGGCCCTCGTGCGGTGAGTAAAAACCCTAATTCTACTTGTCTAGAATTATATCACCAAGTGATTACAAATGATCAAGTACAATGTGTGTTCGTCGAGTTCGAGTGAACTCGACAAGTTGAGGGTGCACGGTCTAGACGAGATGTCTTGACTGGATCTATCTTGCTAGGCTAATTCGGTAAATCTTGGGCTTCCGGTGGTCTTGGCGTCGATCGAACATGTCTCTGTTCCGGTTGGATTGCCACATTTTTTGACTATTTACTGCATGGCAAAAGCCCCATGGTCCTTTATTCCCCCAAAGCAACTATTACAGACATAAATTACAAGTATATATATGTATATGTACACACACCTACCAGGACTTACCTACAAGATGTAAGGTTAGGTGAAAATAGTCTAACTAATGTAAAGAAGAAATCTAGCTCATAAGGCCATCTATGTAGTTACATATAGTCCTATGAACTAGGAGAGTTATGTCATGTATAAAATTCCTCCTCCAAGTAGCAAAAGTGGGTCTTTTATTCCTGAAAACCTTATCATTCCTGATGATCTAAATATGGGTGACCACATATTTATTGGGGTCTTGATAGGTTGTCTCTCCCACCCACGCCTTGTTCTCCTAGTTTGTCTCGTCATCGGAGTCATGGTCACCTGGGCTCCCTAGTAAGGAAACCGGGGGTGGCACATTTATAGAAGTCGATTCCCTGGGTGTGGGGCCCTCTTGTTATGCCTTTTTGGGCTTTTATGGCCCAAACATGGGAGGTGCGATAGGGTGAAGTGCAAAAAAGTCCCCAGGGCAACCCCCCCCCCCCCCATCATCACTTGTGATGAAGTCGCAGGGATTGCACGATCGTGTGGACTTTCACTTAAGTTTCTTGGGCGCATAGGTGGATGACAAGGAAAACGTTAGCTCTTCTGTTGGATTTAGTGTCATGTTCATTGGGGGATGAGGAAATGCATTACTTATACAGATTCCTCTTATCAAGCTAGTCTTTCACATGGTAGGGAGAGGCAAGACCTCATGTAAATTGTGGTGCTCCGTGGCCGATACTCTATGAACCAAGACACGCTAGTTTAGTAGGTCGGTGTTACAATGCGATTGGTACATTGTAGGTTTAACCAACCTAAAGTTGTATGATAGTGATTGTAAACAAGGAAACATTGATAATAAAAATAAGAAGATACCCCTATAAAAGCTCATTATGAAGGTAGACGAGGAGGGCCTCCTCAAGCTGACTAAAGAGAAAAATGGTTTCTATAGGCTTCCTATTTATGCCGATGGTGCGTCATTTTTTGCCAACTCAGATGTTGATGAGATGTGTGCTGTTGTTAAAATTCTAAGGTGCTTCCGCGGTGCTAGTTGTATTCTTAACCAACCTGGAAAAAGACAAGAAAAAAACTCAATTTGTTGCCGAGTGGATGGTTTGCAAGATTGCCTCCTTCACTTCCCGAGCTGTTGTTGAAATTCTGAGGTGCTTCTGCGATGCTAGTTGTATTTAAACCCGGGCATGGACAACCCGACCCGACCCCGGCCCGAAAAACCCAGGCCGGGTTGGGCTCGGGCCTGGAAAACAGAGCATGTCTAATTTTCGGGCCGGGCTCGAGCTCCAAAATTAACCCGAACGAAAGCCCGGCCCGACCCGAGCATCTGCTGCAAAGAGGCTGAGAAGCAGCGATCCAGCCCAACAGGCTGGCCTTCTAGACCACAAACCACCTAACCGGCTAACCCTAATGCCTACCCCCGCTCCCGCACCCGCACGCACACCCCGAGTCCCCGACCAGTCCACCCTCCTCCTCGATCCCCCTCGACTGGCGGCGGCGACGCAAGTCCTGGCTCCTGCTATGGCAAGGCCCCGGCGCTGCTGTACCTCGTCGGCCTAACGAGCAGCGGCTGCGGCCGCAGCCCCGACCAGTCCACCGTCCTCGAGTCGAGACACCGAAGTCCCCAACCCACCCTGTCTCGATCCATCGACCGGCAGCGGTGTTGCAACTCTGGCACTGCAATGGCGCGGCCCCGGCGGTCCTTTCCCTCCTCGATCTGATCCTCCTCTAGGGCCACGCATCAGCGACGCTTCCTCCCCATCAGACAACGGTGCTCCCTCCCCATCCGACTGCGGCGCTCCCTCCCCATCTGACGGCGGCGCGCCCTTCCCTTCCGACGCCGGCGACCGGCAGGTATAACCTTCTGTCCTCCTCTCTCTGTTGGTATGTTTATTGTTCCATTTAGGATGTTTTTTGCTGCATAATAGATTAATATTACTCTGTTTCTCTTGTGTGTTGTATTTTGTGGTAGGCATGGCTAGTTTGTGGAGTCTAAGTGATGAAGTTCATGAAGAGGAAGAGGAGGATTATGATCCCAGTGTTGAACAGGACAATGCTGCCACAAGTGCAAGGTTGGACTAGATCGTTGTGGCTGATCCTGCTCGTCGTCGTGCTGCCCCATCAGCTACTGCTACGGCAGCACCTTGTGTAACATCCCAAATTTTTAATTTGGAATGTTATACATTAGGTCATCACTTCATATCATATTTTATTTGCTTTTGGCCTGATCCGGGAATTCTACGCAACTCAAGGACCCACGGAGAGAGTTGGGGATTTCGTTATCTTCATATTTGAGTTTTTCTCAAATTTTGAAAATAGGATCATTGATTTTATTTATTTTATCTTCAATTATTTCTATAATAAAAATATGAGAGAGGGAATAAAATGACTTTCCCAAAATAAAGAAATATTGAAGGTTTAATAAAAAATCAAGTAAGATTTTATTTCGGATTTTCTCGCTATTTTATTTGAATTTAGGAAAAAATGCACGTTTTCAAAACTGCATTTTAGGGCCAAGAAAATGTTCATCATGTTCTAAATATTTTATTTAGACGGTGAAAATTTGTTTTGGCATTTTTAGATTTTTATTTATTTATTAGGATTTTTCTTAGTTCGACGGGATTATTATTTTTTTTTAAAAACTCCCGCGCGCCCGACTGGGCCGAAGGCCCAGCCGAGCCGGCCCAGCCGCCGCCGCCTCCCGCATCCAGATCGGGACCGGAGTCCCGATCGCCGCCGCCGCCGAGTCCGGGAGGGCCACGCCGCCTCAGCCCCTCCCGCAAACCACCGCCGCCACCCCCCTTTATAAACCGACCCGGCCCCCCTGGAGCCCCACAGCCGGAGCCGTCGCCGCCGCAAGCCACCGCCGCCCCGCTGCCGCAAGCCACCGCCGCCCCGCCGCCTTGCGCCGCCGTCGCCAGGAGCCGCCGCCCTGCCACCCCACGCCGCCCACCGCCACCGGAGCCCCGCCGGAGCCCGAGCCGAGGTAGCCGCCCGCCACCCCGGTTTTCTAAGAAAAATCGATCCGGTTTTTTTAGAAACCCTAGGTTTATTTTTTTAGATCGGTTTTATCAGTTCTTTTGTTTAGCGAGCGTTCGCTCGCTCGTTCGTTCTAACGAACGCGTTCACCGTTTAGTTTCAGATAACGAACGTTCGTTCGTTAATCTGTTCGTCAGTTTTTTTTTCTCGGATTTTCTGCGATTATATCTGATCGTGATTTCTGATCCGATTTTTGTTTTAGTTTATCTTTTCGCTCGTTTATCGGAATCAGGCGATTCAAGCGCCTGGAGTTTCGTCTCGAAACCCTCTTTTCGTTTAACCAACTCAAACAAGTTTTTGCATCTGTAAAATTTGACTTAGATCCAGATTAGTAAACGAAGTTTCTTTCTTTCGTTGTTTCGTTCGATTTGATTCTTTTTGCAAACCGGAGTTCTTAAGTTGAACTTTTTGGTTAGATTTCTTATTTGAGTTTTACCCGTGCATTAGATGAGTACTTATTGCATGCTTGTTTGTTTGCGATAGAGTACCCAGAGTGCGCCGCTTGCTACTTCGAATCTCTAGGTTTCGTGGATCATCAGCAAGGCAAGTAACACTTTGATCATATCCCTTTCATACCTAGTTTTATTGCATTAGATAAATCCTCAAACAAATGCATGATTAGGATCTAATTAAATTATGGGTTTTGGAAAGTAGATGAGGTAGTACCTATTACCTGTTTTATTATCAAACCCTTGGGAGTTACTTCTACGTTTGCTTCTTATGACATGCTATGCTAGTAGATGTGGATTGGTTGAGTGTATCCATGATAGATGTGAGATTGATAAATTAATGGTTTATCAAAGGTGGCAACTTAAACACACATCTGGGTGGATTGAGGCACCTGGGTATTCCAACGATGCCTGTTTTTCTTTATGGACCGCCACCCAGGCTTAAAGGGATCATGAGATTATTCATACTAGAAACTTCCGTGTGCAGCCACAAGCTACTATGGGCTCTAGCATAGTTGACTAAGTCGTGCGAACTCTTACAGTGGTAGACTGGCAGATGTAGGGGATGTAGGTTGGTACTGTCTACCCGATCGTAAGGTGCTAGCACTTCTTAAAGACTATGTCTCGGTCATCAGTTTCTCAAACATCATGTAGTGCGGGAATTCCAATGGAGGAGATTGAGTCTTGTGGGGAAAAGTACGCAAACCTCTGTAGAGTGTATAAACTAATCATGGTTAGCCGTGTCCCCGGTTACGGACGTCTTGAGTATCTAGTACTTGGATTATCATGTGAATCTCATCATGTTACTTTAATTAATACTGTTGGGTTTTAATGATGATACTAATTGGGATTGCGAGGATGTCTATCTTCTCAGTGTTTAACAACCACCATGATAGTTAAATAAAATTTATTCCTTTGCAGTAGGGAAAAATTGGCTTTACGCAAAACTGTAACCATAGAGCTTTTCCACCAGCCAAATATGCATGTAGTATAGCCTTATTCCTTCATTATTCTCTATGTGTTACTTTGCCAGCATATTCCATGTGCTGACCCGTTTTCGGGCTGCAAAGTTCATGTTGCAGACTTTTCAGACGACGAGTAAGGTGCCTTTAGGTCGTGGTTCTATACTCAGTGATGCCTTTGGAGTTGATGGACTCACTTATCTTCCAAGTCTTCCGTTGTTATCGTTATTAGATGGCCTTAAGCCATATTTATTGTAATAAGTTCTCTTTTGAGACATTCGATGCAATAAGTGTGTGATTGCTACTCTGTTATAAATCCTTCAAGTATTGTGCGTGTCAGCATTACTGATCCAGGGATGACACTAAAGCACAGAGATCAGACTGTTTGTGGTCTGGTCGCTACAAGATGGTATCAGAGCACACGCTGACTGTAGGACACGATCACTAAGCTAAAAGCCCTAGATCACTACTCACTCTTCTCATTTCCGACTCCTCATCTTTTCTACTCTTTTAGGATGGCGGATGCAAGGAACAAGTTCACGCAACCGGATGAAGATACACCCTTTGGACGTCACTTGAAGGAAGTCACTAGATACCTGAACATCGGAGTACCAAGCTTCACCGGGACCTACAACGCCACTTTACCTGAAGAGGAACGTTGGATGATTCAAGTTCAAGTTCCAGGAAGGACGTTCATGCCCGTCACTGAGCCCATAGAGTTTTCCTTTGATGCACCAACCTGGAGTCTAGGAAAGAGCATGGCAGCCCACATCACTATGGGGCGCATTGGAGAAGTCTACCACAAGGATCTCAAGGATACTATCTACCAGATTTGTGGGTGTCGAGATGAGCAATGGGAGATGATCAACACCAGGAAGGATAGAGCAATTGCAGCTTTTATCCAAGAGTTAAACCAACACATTCGACGCCAGGAGAACCAGATGTGCGCAGGCATGATAGACCTGAAGAAGGCCATGACCAAGATCATGGAGCTGGAAGAAGAACTCAAGTCTACACGCGATGGATATGAGGAGGAAATAGCAACACTAGTAGAGAAGAATGATGATCTGAAGAAGCTAAAAGTGTTCATGGGATTTCCCGCAACTGGAGGAGAAGACGAAGATTGCACTTGTCCAAAGAACTACATCATCATCGATGACACCGACTCGGACCCGGACGATAGCGATGATGACTACGTTGATGAAGCTGGAGCTGATATCATGGAGTCTTCATCAGAGCAGTTTTTCTAGTCGACCACCATATCAGTAGTAGTATTCTCCCATGTATCTAGTATAGCCCGAGCACTTTTGTAATGATAGATAGACCGTTGTATGCCCTTGTTTGATTGAATGAAGTGATTTTGTTTGCAATTGCCTCATGTGCATATGGGTAGTGTTTTCCCTCTAGACCTCATTTCTATTCTATATTCCCATCTTTTCTAAACCCCAGATGCCTCCGAGACGTGACAATGGATTTGCTTTTCCACCAGAGCTCACTCAGTTGATCCACCAGCAGAATACGTTGATGCAGTTGCTAGTCCAGAATCAGAATCAGGGGAACAACAACAACAACAACCCACCACCGCCACCACCTGTTGATCACTTAACCCGTTTTCTTAGGCTGAATCCGCTGGCATTCTCTAGTAGCACCGAGCCTATAGTAGCAGATGATTGGCTCCGCAAGATTGGAAGGGAGTTAACCACTACAGGATGTACTGATGCTGAGAAGGTGCGCTTTGCCGCATATCAGTTGGATGGACCAGCAACATCATGGTGGGAGAATTACACTGTCACCTACCCTATAGCCACGGTGACATGGGACCAATTTCAGTAGGCTTTCCGTACTGCCCATGTTTCAGCAGGAGCTATGGCCATGAAGAAGCGTGAGTTTCGCAACTTGCGCCAAGGAGGACGGACAGTTGGCCAGTATGTGGATGACTTTAGTAAGTTAGCACGTTATGCCCCAGATGACGTTGCTACGGATGCAGCTAAGCAGGAGAAGTTTCTGGAAGGACTAAATGACGAGTTGAGCATGTAGTTGATGGTAGCAAGCTTCAACAACTACCAGGAGTTGGTAGATCGCGCTCTTATGATTGAAGGGAAGCAGCAACAGATTGAAAACCGCAAGAGGAAGTATGGACAAGGGAAGTACAATTCTGGAGCTCAGCAGAAGCCACGTTTTACCCGAAACTGGGAGGACATTTTCAGCATACCCATGGAGGAGGTAGCTCGCACAATCATAACGGCCCCAAGAATGGTAATGGGAATGGAGGAAGCAACGGCCAGAACCGTACCAACCCATCAACGCTAGCCAAGAGAGACCTGAGCCAAGTCACTTGCTATAAGTGCCAGAAGACTGGACATTATGCCAATGAATGTCCTGAAGCCCAGAATGGAAATGGCAATGTAAGCTCTGGGAAGAAGCCGAACCCTTTCAATAGGGGACAGGTGAACCACGTTAACGTGGAGGAGGTTGAAGCTCAGCCAGATGCAGCAATAGGTAAGTTTTTGGTTAAGTCATTTACTGCACTCGTCCTTTTTGATACTGGTGCATCGCATTCATACATCTCAAGGGGATTTGTGGATAAGTATAAACTCTCAACCCAAGCCCTTAGGTCACCCATGTTAGTAACCTCGCCTGGAGCAGAGTATATGGCTAGTCTATGGTGTGATCGGTTACCATTAAGGATTGGTAACTATGTATTTCCCTCGGACCTAATAGTATTGGAATCTCAAGGATTGGATGTGATATTAGGCATGGATTGGTTATCAAAGTATGGAGGGAACATTGAATGTGCCAGTAAGTCAATTTTGCTTACGACGCCAGAAGGAAGAAGGATCAAGTATGTATCCCGGCATGTGCCGAAGAGGACTCTAGTAAATTCCTTATCAGGAGTTGTGCAGGAGGAAGTACCAGTGGTGAAGGATTTCCCTGACGTATTTCCAGAGGAGTTGCTAGGCATGCCATAGGATATAGATATCGAGTTTTTGATTGAGCTTTTGCCAGGCACAAGGCCCATATCTAAGAGACCATATAGGATGCCCGCAAAAGATTTGGAGGAGATTAAGAAACAGATTAAAGAATTACTAGATAAAGGATATATTCGCCCAAGTTCTTCGCCTTGGGGATCGCCAGTACTTCTAGTGGAGAAGAAGGATGGATCGTTAAGGATGGTTGTTGATTATCGAGGATTGAATGAAGTAACAATCAAGAACAAGTACCCACTGCCGATGATCAATGATCTGTTTGATCGATTGCAAGGAGCTAAGGTATTTTCCAAGATCGATCTGCGATCAGGATACCATCAGTTGAAAATTCGAGAGCAGGATATACCTAAGACGGCTTTTACCACCAGGTATGGGCTGTACGAGTATACCGTTATGTCATTTGGTCTGACTAACGCACCTGCATATTTCATGAACATGATGAACAAGGTGTTTATGGAGTTTTTGGATAAGTTTGTCGTGGTGTTCATTGATGATATTTTGGTCTACTCAAAGAATGAAGAGGAGCATAAGGAGCATTTGCGTTTGGTACTTGAGAAGCTCAGAGAACATCAGTTTTATGCCAAGTTCAGCAAATGTGAGTTTTGGTTGAAGGAAGTTGGATTCCTCGGACACGTTATATCCAGAGAAGGTATAGCAGTAGATCCCACCAAGCTTGTCACTGTGACAAATTGGGAAGCACCAACAACAGTTGGAGAGATCCGGAGTTTTCTTGGACTTGCAGGATACTACCAGAGATTCATAGAGAATTTCTCAAAAATTGCGAAGCCTATGACGGAGTTGTTGAAGAAGGATACCAAGTTCAAATGGACTGAGGAATGTGAGGCCAGTTTCCAGGAGTTGAAGAAACGTTTGGTTACCTCTCCAGTGTTGATTTTGCCAGATCAGCGCAAGGATTACGAGGTATATTGCGACGCTTCACGTCGAGGACTTGGAGCAGTGCTTATGCAGGAGGGAAGAGTTGTTTCGTATGCTTCACGACAGCTGAAACCTCATGAGTTGAATTATGCCACGCATGATTTGGAATTAGCAGCCGTAGTGCATGCATTGAAGACTTGGAGACATTTTCTCATTGGAAACCATTGTGAAGTATACACGGATCACAAGAGTTTGAAGTATATTTCACGTAGAAGGAGCTAAATCTCAGGCAAAGAAGATGGTTGGAGCTCATCAAGGATTATGATATGAGATTGCATTATCATCCCGGAAAGGCTAACGTAGTAGCCGATGCGCTGAGCCGTAAGAGCCATGTCAACACACTAATGATGGGAGATTTACCGAAGGAGTTAGCCGAAAACCTTCGTGAGCTATGTTTGGAGATAGTTCCGAGAGGCTATGTAGCAGCATTGGAGATTCAATCTACTTTGATGGATAAGCTCAGAGAAGCTCAGAAGACTGACAAGGAGGTTGCCTCTATAAAGGAGAAGATGAGCAAAGGAAGAGTTAAAGGATTTCGTGAGGATGAGCACGATACCCTATGGTTTGAAGACCGTGTTTATGTGCCTAACGACCCGGAGATCAGGAAGTTGATTCTGCAGGAGGCCCATGATTCACCATATTCGATTCACCCAGGAAATACCAAGATGTATTTGGATTTGAAGGATACTTTCTGGTGGACCGGAATGAAGAAGGATATTGCGGAGTATGTAGCAGTTTGTGATGTATGTCAAAGAGTAAAGGCAGAACATCAGAAGCCAGCATGATTGCTACAACCATTGTCGATACCCGAACGGAAGTGGGATAAGCTAGGCATGGATTTTATCACGGGATTACCTAGGACCCGTTCAGGCTATGACTCAATATGGGTTGTAGTTGATCGCTTGACGAAGGTAGCTCATTTCATCCCAGTAAAGACCACTTACACTAGTGCTAAGTTGGCAAAGATATACATGACCAGGATTGTATGTCTGCATGGAGTTCCTAGGAGCATTGTATCCGATAGAGGAACCCAGTTTACCTCAAAGTTCTGGAATCAGTTGCACGAAACTTTGGGTACCGGGCTAGAGTTCAGTACAGCTTTTCATCCGCAGACAGATGGACAGACCGAGAGAGTCAATCAGATTTTGGAGGATATGCCGAGAGCTTGTGCGCTAGATTATGGATCTAGTTGGGACGACAATTTTCCATATGCAGAGTTCTCTTACAACAACAGTTATCAATCCAGTTTGAAGATGGCCCCTTTTGAAGCCTTGTACGGAAGGAGGTGCAGGACCCCATTGTCGTGGGATGAAGTTGGAGACTGCCAGTTGTTTGGACCGGATTTGATTAAGGAGTCTGAACAGAAGGTGAAATTTATTTGCGATAGGCTCAAGGTAGCCCAGTCCAGGCAGAAGAGCTACGCAGATTCTAAACGCAAGGAGATAGTTTACGAAGTCGGAGACCGAGTTTATCTTCGAGTATCTCCACTTCGGGGAGTTAAGCGCTTTGGAGTTAAGGGAAAGTTAGCGCCACGCTTTGTGGGACCCTACAAAGTTTTGGGACGCATGGGAGAAGTTGCCTACAAGTTGGAATTACCCGAAGGATAGTCAGGAGTTCACGATGTATTCCACGTTTCCCAGTTGAAGAAGTGCCACGCTGAGATGGCTGATATACCGCTAAGAGATACAGTGCCGCTGGAAGCAATTCAGTTGGATAGTGATTTGACCTATGAGGAGAAACCATTCAAGATTCTCGAGTATGCCAGCCGAGTCACCCACAGCAAGGTTATCAAGTTTTGTAAAGTCCAGTGGAGCCACCACACCGAGGACGAAGCCACCTGGGAGCGAGAGGAAGAACTGCTGAAGGATCACCCTCACCTATTTTCTAGCCAACCCGAATCTCGAGGGCGAGATTCATCTTAAGGGGGTAGGTTTGTAACATCCCCAATTTTCAATTTGGAATGTTATACATTAGGTCATCACTGCATATCATATTTTATTTGCTTTTGGCCTGATCCAGAAATTCTACGCAACTCAAGGACCCACGAAGAGAGTTGGGGATTTCGTTATCTTCATATTTGAGTTTTTCACAAATTTTGAAAATAGGATCATTGATTTTATTTATTTTATCTTCAATTATTTCTATAATAAAAATATGATAGAGGTAATAAAATGACTTTCCCAAAATAAAGAAATATTGAAGGTTTAATAAAAAAATCAAGTAAGATTTTATTTCGGATTTTCTCGCTATTTTATTTGAATTTAGGAAAAATTGCACGTTTTCAAAACTGCATTTTAGGGCCAAGAAAATGTTCATCCTGTTCTAAATATTTTATTTAGACGGTGAAAATTTGTTTTGGAATTTTTAGATTTTTATTTATTTTTCTAGGATTTTTCTTAGTTCGGCGGGATTATTTAAAAAAAAACTCCCGCGCGCCTGACTGGGCCGAAGGCCCAGCCGCCGCCGCCTCCCGCATCCGGATCGGTACCGGAGTCCTGATCGCCGCCGCCGCCGAGTCCGGGAGGGCCACGCCGCCTCAGCCCCTCCCGCAAGCCACCGCCTCCACCCCCCCTTTATAAACCGACCCGGCCCCCTGGAGCTCCACAACCGGAGCCGCCGCCGCCGCAAGCCACCGCCGCCAGGAGCCGCCGCCCCGCCACCCCATGCTGCCCACCGCCACCGGAGCCCCGCCGGACCTCGCTGGAGCCCGAGCCGAGGTAGCCGCCCGCCAACCTGGTTTTCTAAGAAAAACTGATCTGGTTTTTTTAGAAACCCTAGGTTTATTTTTAGATCGGTTTTATCGATTCTTTTGTTTAGAGAGCGTTCGCTCGTTCGTTCGTTCTAACGAATGCGTTCACCATTTAGTTTCAGATAACGAACATTCGTTCATTAATTTGTTCGTTAGTTTTTCTTTTTCTCGGATTTTCCGCGATTATATCTGATCGCGATTTCTGATCCGATTTTCGTTTTAGTTTATCTTTTCACTCGTTTATCGGAATCAGGCGATTCAAGCGCCTGGAGTTTTGTCCGAAACCCTCTTTCCATTTAACCAACTCAAACAAGTTTTTGCATCTGTAAAATTTGACTTAGATCTAGATTAGTAAGCGAAGTTTCTTTCTTTCGTTGTTTCGTTCGATTTGATTCTTTTTGCAAACCGGAGTTCTTAAGTTGAACTTTCTGGTTAGATTTCTTATTTGAGTTTTACCCGTGCATTAGATGAGTACTTATTGTATGCTTATTTGTTTGCAATAGAGTACCCGGAGTGCGCCGCTTGCTACTTTGAATCTCTAGGTTTCGTGGATCATCAGCAAGCCAAGTAACACTTTGATCATATCCCTTTCATACCTAGTTTTATTGCATTAGATAAATCCTCAAACAAATGCATGATTAGGATCTAATTAAATTGTGGGTTTTGGAAAGTAGATGATGTAGTACCTATTACCTGTTTTATTATCAAATCCTTGGGAGTTACTTCTACGTTTGCTTCTTATGCCATGCTATGCTAGTAGACGTGGATTGGGCGAGTGTATCCATGACATCTGTGAGATTGATAAATTAATGGTTTATTTAAGGTGGCAACTTAATCACACATCTGGGTGGATTGAGGCATCTGTGTATTCCAGCGATTGCCTGTTTTTCTTTATGGACCGCCACCCAGGCTCACAGGGATCATGAGATTATTCATACTAGGAACTTCCGTGTGCAGCCACAAGCTACTATGGGCTCCAGCTGTAACACCCTGTATGTACCTTGCCATATTTGTATTCCAACTCTTGCCATTTCCGGCACTAAGTTATGTTATTTCCTCGTTGTCGGGTTTTTGTCTTCGTGTTGCTTTGTCTTTGTCTTGCATCTCATATCATGTCATCATGTGCATCGCATTTGCATACGTGTTCGTCTCATGCATCCGAGCATTTTCCCCGTTGTCCGTTTTGCATTCGGCGCTCCTATGTCCTCTGGTGTCCCTTTCTACCTCTTTTCGTGTGCGGGTGTTAAACGTTTTCGGATTGGACCGAGACTTACCAAGAGGCCTTGGTTTACTACCGGTAGACCACCTGTCAAGTTTCGTGCCATTTGGACTTCGTTTGATACTCCAACGGTTAACCGAGGGACCGTAAAGGCCTTGTGTGTGTTGCAGCCCAACACCCCTCCAAAGTGGCCCAAAACCCACCTAAACCCTCTCCATCATCTAGGTCGTTCGACCACGATCGCGCGGCCAAAAACCATGCTCAATTTGGAGCCTCCTAGCTCCTCCTACCTATAAAAAGGGCCCTCTCTCCCGAAATCCGGACGAAACCCTAACCTCTCCATCCCCTCGTGCCGCCAGACGAAATCTCGCCGGACGGACATGTCCGCCCCCGCTGCCGTCCACTCCTGAAGCACCACGTGTCCCCGTGGGCGCCCCACTCCGCCGACGACCGCGCGGGCCCGCCAGGCCCAGCACCGGCCCTCCCCGCCGCCAACCGGGCCGAGCCCCGCGCGCGTCCTCGCCTCTCCTCCGCCGCCGCGTCGCCGCCCGCCGGCGCCGCCCAGCTCGCCGCGCCGCCGCCCCGGTCCGCCCGTGCCGCCTCGTCGCCGGTGGCCGCCGCCCCGCGCTGCCCCGATTTGCCGCCTCATCGCCTCGCCGCGCCGCCACAGAAGCTCGCCGGCGCCGCCCCGGCCCCAGATCCGGCGCCCCGACCTCGCCGGCCCTCTTCTCCGATCCCCGACGAGCACCGATATCAACTCCGGCGAGCTCGAGTTCATCCTCGGAGTGCGTGCCCGATCTGGATCTGGATCTGAGGGTTGACTTTTGCCCTAACCCTAGTTATTTTATGCATTATTCATCATGCCATATCTCATCATCCGTGGCTCCGTTTTGTGCATGTAGCATATCAAATTGTTCATCTCGACGAGTACTTCAGTTCATTCCATTGCACCATGTTCATTTGAGTTCATCTTGATGCCCTAAATGCTGTTGCAAGAGTGCTAGTTTATATTAGTTTCAGATTCTTATGAGCAATTGGACTTTTGTCATTTTTTGCCATGATTGATGTGTGCCTCCTATGAACTTGAGCCCTACATGAGTTTTGAAGTATGCCATGCCATCCTTACAAGGGTGTATGCCATGTATATTTGTGATCTTTGTGGTGACTAGCAAAAGCATGCAAAGTAGCTCTCGTAATGTTGCTAATTTTAGGGACTTAGAAATCTTCTAAGTCTTTGTCCTGTTAATATTTTAATGCCATGTAATCATGTTGCTACAGAGTGATCCATGCCTCTTTTGAGCATGATCAGTAAGGATGTTTTGTAGATATTGTGGTGATTTATCCATCCATGTCTTTGTTTGCAATTATGGAGCACCCTAGCTTGACTCAATCGAGCTCTACTTTTGCTATAAAATGTTCCTGGCAGAAGGTTTACGTGTTAAGCATTTTTGCCGAGGTTGTTGTAGTTGATCCATGCATGCTATGATGTTATTCTTGCCATGTTTAGCTTCTATGCCATGTCTACTTGCTGGGTGTATTCTTAGTTTGTCATGTAATGCCTTGTGGTGAGTGCATCGAGCTCGTAATCATGCCTACTTAATATCTGTTTTGCCATGTTCCAGTTTTCTACTAAGTCTGAATCTGTTAACGATAATTGCTATGTTCACATGGTTGCCATTGTATTTTCTGATCCCTTTTGGCTTATGGACAGTAAGGGACTTTTGTTGTATGCTTTGAGTAGCTTCATGACATGCCTTGCTTTGCCATGATATGTTCCTGTAGCATGTTGTTATCTTACTCTAAACATTGCTTCCTGATGTTAAATTCCTGACATGTTGTTATTTTCACTAAGTCTGTAACCTGATATCTTTTGCACTTTTGCCATGCTTGTTTGAACCTGCTATTGAGTGAATTAGCCATAGCTCAGTGTTCATCTTTTGTCAAGCATCTTGAGTGGATCCCTGCCATGTGTTTTTTTGTTATGTTAGAGCGCAGTAGCTTAATTTTCTTGATGCATTTAGATGGCCTCGTGCTGTTAATCGCAGATCGGTGTCATATTTGTTTTGCTTGCCATTTGCAAACCGTGCATCCGATTCCGGTGATCTTTATATCGATTTCGACCAAAATCAACTCCTCTTTCCAATGGCACTCTTGGTTTTCCAAGTTGAGGCCAGGTTCAATCTTTCCTTTCCGAATCATGCATATGCACCGCATATCACGTCCCGCATATCATGCCATGTTTTGCATCATGTTGCTTGTACATTACACGTGGTTGATTGTGTCTCCCTTTGATTGTGTTCTTGCTTTGGGTAGAGCCAGGAGACGAGTACGTGATCGAGGAGCCTGTTGAGTATGTTTACGAGGATCAAGCTAACATCAACTCAGAGAACTTTGCAGGCAAGATGACCATACCCTCGAAATCACTTCTATCTTTGCTTGCTAGATGCTCGCTCTTTTGCTATGCCTATGCTACAACACCTACCACTTGCTTATCATGCCTCCCATATTGCCATGTCAAACCTCTAACCCACCTTGTCCTAGCAAACCGTTGTTTGGCTATGTTACCACTTTGCTCAGCCCCTATTATAGCGTTGTTAGTTGTAGGTGAAGATTGGAGTTTGTTCCTTGTTGGAACATGTTTATTGTTGGGATATCATTATTATATACTATCTATTTTAATGCACCTATATACTTGTGGAAGGCTCGGCCTTATTCCTGGTGTTTTGTTCCACTCTTGCCGCCCTAGTTTCCGTCATACCGGTGTTATGTTCCTTGATTTTGCGTTCCTTACACGGTTGGGTTATAATGGGAACATGTTGACAGTTCGCCTTGAATAAAACTCCTCCAGCAATGCCCAACCTTGGTTTTACCATTCGCCACCTAGCCTCTTTTTCCCTTGGGTTCTGCAGACTCAAGGGTCATCTTTATTTTAAACCCCCGGGCCAGTGCTCCTCTGAGTGTTGGTCCAAACTAGAGCCCTTTGCAGCGCCCCCTCGGGGAAACTCGGGGTTTGGTTTTAGTTGTACGGAGCGCTCATCTGAGTGTGCCCTGAGGACGAGATATGTGCAGCTCCTATCGGGATTTGTCGGCACATTCGGGCGGCTTTGCTGGTTTAGTTTTACCATTGTCGAGATGTCTTGTAACCGGGATTCCGAGTCTGATCGGATTGTCTTGGGAGAAGGAATATCCTTCGTTGACCGTGAGAGCTTGTGATGGGCTAAGTTGGGACACCCCTACAGTGATTTCAACTTTCGAAAGCCGTGCCCGCGGTTATGGGCAGATGGGAATTTGTTAATGTCCGGTTGTAGAAAACCTTAAACTTAACTTAATTAAAATGAATCAACAGAGTGTGTGGCTATGATGGTCTCTTTTCGGCGGAGTCCGGAAAGAGAACACGGTCTTGAGTTATGCTTGACCGTAGGTTGTTCTAGGATCACTTCTTGATCATAGTTTATCGATCGTGCCTTTGCCTTCTCTTCTCGCCCTCATTTGCGTATGTTAGCCACCATATATGCTAGTGCTTGTTGCAGCTCGACCTCATACCTTTTACCCTTCCTATAAGCTTAAATAGTCTTGATCGCGAGGGTGTGAGATTGCTGAGTCCCCGTGACTCACAGATTACTTCCAAAACCAGATGCAGGGACCGATGATAGCGCTCTACGTGATTCGACTGAGCTCAAGTGGGAGTTCGATGAGGACTCAGGACGATACTACGTTTCCTTTCCAGACGATCAGTAGTGGTGCCCAGTTGGGGCGATCGAGAACATTGTTGCTTTTGTGGTTGTCTTTATTTTGGTTCCGTAGTTGGACCTTGATTGTATCTGGATGAATGTAATGATATTTATGCTATTGTGTGGCGTGGCGAGTGTAAGCCAACTATGTACCTCTTTTCCTTATTTATTACATGGGTTGTGTGAAGATTACCCCACTTGCGACATTGCTTACAATGCGGTTATGCCTCTAAGTCGTGCTTCGACACGTGGGAGATATAGCCGCATCGTGGGCGTTACAAGTTGGTAATCAGAGCCTTCCCCGACTTAGGAGCCCCCCTGCTTGATCAAATCGTTGGCGTTGTTGAGTCTAGAAAAATGTTCTGAGTCATTTAGGATTATATATATATCGGAGAGTAGGATTATTTTTACTCCTCAGTCCCTTCGTCGCTCTGGTGAGGCATCCTGACGTAGAGTTTTGACTCTTCTCTTCTCAAATTTCACTAATTTTTTTAGGATCACACGGGTATCTTGGAATCGTTCCGATGGTTTTGTGACGAGAACATTGTTCTTGGTGCCTCCTGACATTTAGGGGTTGTGGCAGTGTCCTGGGGAGTTGAGCTCCGAGGTGTTGTCGTCACAATTTTAGCGTTGCAATTCTGGAATACCTGAGTTTCGCTGACATCGAAAATCTCTTTTATGCAGTTGTTGGTGAGATAACCTCGACGCCACCCAGTACTGGGGCGGGAGTTTGGGAGTATTGCCATAACTTGTATAACGGATGCTTTTTGAAGGTTGAGGTAAATGATTTCCGAAGGTTTCTTGGTTATGTGTTGAAGGATGGATACTGCTGGATGTAGGATTTGCTAGCTTTGGGTGAGATATTATGCTTCCCCTGTATCCCCAACACCTGATTGCATAACCGGAAAGGTTCGGGATTTTCATAGGTGGGAATTCATGTAGCTCTAGTATTTCTTCCGTGGATATTTGGTTTGTGATTGGGTAATCCTCACCAAGTATTTGTTCTTGTCTGTACCTTGTTGATTTATTCATCTACCTCTATCTAAGTGGTTTCTCAATTTATGGAAGTGTGACCATTTCAATTGGAATTCATTCGTTCATTTTGTTTGGATGTTAAGACTATATGTTGCAATTTTTGATCCATTTGATTCAACTTGAATATATGTCTGTCAAGATGCTAACGGATATCACCCTCTTCGGGATGGCTCTTCCAACGCGTCAGAATCCTGAACCGCCGCCACCACCTACACCTCCGGAGGCATGACAAGCTGTGATGGCCGCTACCAATGCCAACACGCAGCTGATCATGCAAATTTTGCAAGAGCGCAACCAAGGGAATCAAGGCCATGGGCACCAACATTCGCTTCAGCATAGCCTTTCATCCTCAAACCAGTGGCCGAGTCGAGCGAGTAAATCAAATTCTTGAAGATATGCTCAGGGCATGTGTCATCTCTTTCGGTATGAAGTGGGAAGATTGTCTTCCATATGCCGAGTTCTCCTACAACAACAGCTTCCAAGCGAGTTCAGGCAAGGCCCCATTCGAGATTCTCTATGGCAGGAAGTGTCGTACTCCTCTTAACTGGTCAGAGACTGGTGAACGCCAACTTCTTGGCAATGACTTGATCACAGAGGCTGAAGAAATGTGGAAAGTCATTCGTGAAAATCTCAAAGTCGCGCAATCGCGCCAGAAGAGTTACTATGATAGCAAACATCGTGATGTGGCTTTCGAGATCGGGGACCATGCCTACCTCCGCGTATCTCCAATGAAAGGTACTCGTCGCTTCGGTATCAAAGGGAAGCTTGCCCCTTGTCGGTGTCAAAACCGGCATATCTCGGGTAGGGGGTCCCGAACTGTGCGTCTAGGCCGGATGGTAACAGGAGGCAGGGAACACGATGTTTTACC
The DNA here is from genome assembly GCF_003073215.2 of Triticum urartu. Classification (NCBI taxonomy): domain Eukaryota; kingdom Viridiplantae; phylum Streptophyta; class Magnoliopsida; order Poales; family Poaceae; genus Triticum; species Triticum urartu. Next base: position 455,873,999 of record NC_053027.1, read on the forward strand.
CAGGTTCGGGCCCTCTTGATGGAGGTAAAACCCTACGTCCTGCTTGATTAATATTGATGATATGGGTAGTACAAGAGTAGATCTACCACGAGATCAAGGAGGCTAAACCCTAGAAGCTAGCCTATGGTATGATTGTTGTATATGGAGTTGATTGCCTACGGACTACAACCCTCCGGTTTATATAGACACCGGATAGGGTTAGGGTTACATAGAGTCGGTTACAATGGTAGGAGATCTTGAATATCCGCATCGCCAAGCTTGCCTTCCACGCCAAGGAAAGTCCCATCCGGACACGGGACGAAGTCTTCAATCTTGTATCTTCATAGTCCAGGAGTCCGGCTGAAGGTATAGTCCGGCTACCCGAACACCCCCTAATCCAGGACTCCCTCAGTAGCCCCTGAACCAGGCTTCAATGACGACGAGTCCGGCGCGTAAATTGTCTTCGGCATTGCAAGGCGGGTTCCTCCTCCAAGTCCTTCATAGAAGATTGTAAACACCAAGAGTAGTGTCCGGCTCTACAAAATAAGCTTCCACATATTGCCATAGAGAGAATGATATAAACACAAATCAAATCTGCTGACGTATTCCGCAGTGCGTCATCACACTATGACCAAGTCCTTCACTCGAATCGTCTTCACTTTTCCACCTCAGTGTGTTTTGCGAGGCGGTTTCCTTGGCACGTCTTGTCAAAGCAGAGATCGTGTACCCCTTTTACGGGATTCTCATCAATACGGATGTGGGTAACCCAACCGCGCCATTTATCACGGCGCTTGGGAGGCAAGCGAGTTTTACTAGGCTGGTGGGGACGCACAACCGCATCCGCCCATATAAGGGGATAAGGATCCACCTTTTTACCTACGCCTTCTTCCTCCTTTGCCTATCCATCTCTTGCGCACTCGAGCTCCAGCGCCCAAGCCTGCACTTCCCACCTCAACCTTCTCCAGCAATGTCCGGAGCGGGAAGCAAGTGGATGGTCTCCTCCGCTACGGAGGGCCAAGTCAAGAAGCTAAGGAAGGCCGGATACCTGTCTAAGGACATCGCGCACCGGCTTCCCGAAAAGGGGCAGCTTCTCCCCACCCCAAGGCCCCATGAGAGGGTAGTATTTCTTCCCCACTTCCTCCGTGGACTGGGTTTTCCACTCCACCCATTTGTCCGGGGGCTCATGTTCTACTACGGCCTGGATTTCCACGATCTGGCCCCGAACTTCATCCTCAACATCTCAGCGTTTATCGTCGTGTGCGAGGCTTTCCTCCGCGTCCGCCCTCATTTCAGCCTCTGGCTCAAGACCTTCAACGTCAAGCCCAAGGTGGTGCGCGGCAGCCAGGCGGAGTGCGGAGGTGCCATGGCGGGCAAGATGGCCAACGTCCTATGGTTCGAGGGCTCTTTTGTGGATACCCTAAAGGGGTGGAAATCCGGGTGGTTTTACATCACCGAGCCACACGATCCGAACTGGATCGCAGCCCCCGAGTTCCGATCCGGACCCCCCACGCGGCTTATGTCCTGGAAAGAGACGGCCTGTCGTGGGGTGATGAAAAAGAGGTGACCGGATTGCAAACATGCATCCAGTCCCTGGTGAACAAGCCAATCCGGCTTGTTAATGTAATCCAGGTTATGCTCGTCCGCCGGATCCTCCCGTGCCAACAACGGGATTTTAATCTGTGGCAGTTTGACCCGGCGTAGCACCAAAACCTTAGCAGGCTCTTCGACACGACGTACAAAGATGCCTGGAAGGTGCTATTCAAGGGCGCCGAGGCTCCCGCATCCGCTTCCGAGGACCGCGGATACAGCTCGCAGCGTCACGCTAGCGAGGTAAGCTATCTTCACCTTTTACAGGATGTTAAGCTTTTTTCATAGTTTGACTCTATGCGAGATCTAAACTCCCTTACCTTTGACAGGCTTGGCGAGCGATATCCGGACTGATTAACTGTCCGGCTCCGCTGCCCGAAGACTCAGCCCCAGCTCTACTAGTGAAGCTGCTGGTTCCGGCGCCTTATGTGGTGCCGGAGAAGAAGGCCAAGAAGAAGAAGACCACGGGGACTCGAAAGAGTGCCCGTAACGTGGTGGTGTCGGACTCGTCATCCGACGAGTCCGAGACGCCCTCCTCCCATGAAAACGAGGAGGAGGAAGAAGAAAACTCCCCCCCCCCAGCGGAGGGAGGAGAGAAGAGGAAGGCCGCCCCAACGAGGGAGGCCGAGGGGTCTAGGAAAAGGAAGACCCCTCCGCCGGACTACTCCCCCGATGCCAAAGAGGGCGGAGAGGAGTGGCCAAACAGGGCCAAGCGTCCGGTGAAATCGTAAGTTCGGATATCAGAGTAACTCATGATGTTCCTTTGTTGCACAGCTTTCCCTAATGTCGAACGTAATTATGCAGCCTGCCCCGGGCCGAATTCAACGAATCATCGGGCGGCTCCCTGGACTCATCGGACGTGAACTCAGTTCCGCCCGCTGTCTCCCCCCGCACTGCAGACGACGCCGAAGTGGCGTCGCGACAAGCTCCAGGGCAGGAGGAGGTGGTCCCGGAGGAGCCGCAAGGCAACCTCCCGGACTCCAGGAGTGAAGGGGATAAGGCCCCCCCAGGGCTCCAAGTCCGGCTTTGTGCCGGACACCGCACCGGAATCTTCCATAGTTCCGGACCGCGGTAGGCGAACTCCTTCCAAGGGGAGAAAGCCTTATGAGCCGGCAGCCTCTATCCAACCGGGGGTGCCGGACAATCTGCTGGAGGTGCTTGACGGCGCCTCCATCGACGAGGGGCACCGTACTATTATGAGTACGGTGATCCAGAAGGTTCAGTCCGCCAAGAGCGGACTGACTGAAGCTTGCGCTAGCCTTCTAACAGGCTTCGAGGTAAGTAAAAATATGTAAAAATATTACCGCATAGACAGTAGCCCCTGATGCTCTGTTTGGCGTTCGGAAAGAAAAGCCGAATAGAGGATCTATTAAATATCACAGGAGTCTAACAAAAAAGAGTCAATATGCGCATGCAGGCTTCGCTGCTATCCACCGCAGCACTGACTGCGGAGGTGGGTTTCCTGAAGCAGGACCTCGAGCAGACCAAGCGAGAGCTCGGCCTTGCCAAGCGGCGGCTCGAGGAGAGAGAAGGTAAGAAATACCTTACAGAAAAAGTGCCTATAAAAAGGCGTGATTGCAAAAAAATAACAGGATTGTACTGCTTATTGTAGGGGCCACGACTGAGGTGGCGACCCTTAAGCAGGCGCTGTCTGAGGTCGAAAAGAAAACAGCCACGGAGCGCACCGAGCGAGACAGACTTGGGGCTCAGGTCGGCGAGGTGCATCAAGAGCTTCAGGCTCTCATGAAAAAACATGAGAGTTTGGAGCTTGAGTCAAAGGCGCAAGCATCCGAGCTCGCGACGGCCCTTGAGACTGCCAAGTCTGCCAAGGCCGAAGCCCAAAAGGCCCTCCAAGAGTTGGAGGAGATGAGGAAGATAGCAGCGGGTAAGGCATTCTTCATGCAAAGCAGAAATATAAAAGTAAACTACTTGTTACTTACCCGAATCCGGAGCTCTCCAGGGGCATTCGCAGATCTTCCCCGCAGCGTATCCGACGCCGCCGCATTCTACCGAGCTGAAGAGGGCAGCTCGACGGAGAAGGTGTTCTGGTCTCAGTATTCTGAGGCCGGACACCCTGTGCCTTTGAGCGACCAGCTGAAACAGCCCGTCGAGCTCCACAAGACGGCCGAACAGGCCATGAAGGGCTTCATAGTTCGGCTGTGGCCCGGAGAGGCCCTGCCTGGGAGCTATTTCGGGTTGGTGCGGCGGCTGGTGGAGGTCTATCCGAGGCTCGAGGTCATCAAGCGCTCCGTCTGCATCGAAGGTGCCCGTCGGGCCCTTGCCCGTGCAAAGGTGCACTGGGGTAAGCTGGACGGTGAGAAGCTTGTGAAGGACGGGCCGCCGCCGGGGAAGGAGCATCGCAAGCTCGAGAACTACTACAAGGATGTTCTTGCAGGTGCCCGCCTTGTGGCGGATGAATGTACCAAGGATGTGATTTTTGAATGAACTCGCTCGTGTTTATCCTGTGCGCTGAAAACTTGTTCATATGCGCTAAGCAATGCTTATTGAATTTAAAATATTACTTTCTGTGCGGCCGTTTATCAAAAAATTGAGAGATGGCCAGTCGTCGGCTTCTGCCCCCATGCCACTAGTGCTGGGGTGTTCGGGATAAACCTGTGCGCTCTTTTTCCCATAGTTGGGTCCTTCGAGGGAGGCGCTCAGCACAACGAACCAGGCAATCGGACTATAATGCTTGAACACTCTCACTTAGCCATAGAACTCTATAATTTTAAATTTCGGCAAAGCCCCTAGTTCGGAAGACCGAGTTCGGGGCGCTATCCACGCCTTGGCCGGACAAAGCCAGCTCCTCGCTCGAAGCGGCATAAGTCTTTAGGGACTCGAAAAACCTCTCGAACAGCGACCGGTCTCTCGCCTCATCATGACAGTCAGTTTTAGCTTTCTCCACTGAGGTGCTTAACCCAGCTGAACCGGGGCACAATCGAAGTGGTTCTCCTAGTGCTACCTTAGCCGATATAGCGGAACGTAAGGCACCAAAACATAGGAGCCGGGCAAACCCAACTATTGACCCAAATCATGATTCGGAGCTGATGCATATAGTGCTATAAGTTCGGGGTGCCGCACTTGTGAAAGTGTACGGACTTCTCACACCATAATGAGGGGTACTGAAGCCCCTGGCGTGTTTGCCGTACCATGGTGTACGGGTGCAATCATGTCATTTAATAAACATATATGTGAAAAGAGGATAATGCAAAAAATAGACAAAAAGCTATGCATTGTTTATAGAGAGGCTATTTATCAAAGCCGAACGATACAAATAGTGCGATAAGCAAAAAGATATTGGACTATTGAACATGTCCTGACCAGGGGCAGGCTGCGGAATTGTATTTAAAACACGTATACTGCTCGTAACAGAGACCACCTGGGAGTTCCATAATGCGGCATGGCTTGTCTACCTCCCTGGATCTTGCATCGTTTGTGCGGCAGTCGAATTGCCGAACAGGTCGTCCGAAGTATGGAGTCCTGAAAGTAAGAAAAAAAATTAAAAAAAAGAATCCGGCAGCCCCTAGTACGTTTTAAGCCGTATTTTGGGAATGCCGTTATTGTGCCCCTTCCCCTGTGCCCATGGTATTTCAAGGGCGTAGTTATGTACGAGAGGTACTAGTTTTGCTATGTCACGAAAGCTGGGGTTGGGGCCGCATTGCTACGCTTGCTCAGAGTGTGCCAGGCGGTCCTGCTGTGGGTTACTCCGGGCGCGCTTGGCAGTGTCTGGATTTTTAATGGCCGGACTGGAGAATTTCCTGAGAAGGCTACTTTGTACCTCCGCTGCGAGAGCCGCCGTATGCTCCTCCGTACGGAGGGAGCGTTCGGTGTTTCCGTTGACCGTAATTACTCCTCGAGGGCCTGGCATCTTGAGCTTGAGATATGCGTAGTGCGGCACCGCATTGAAATTTGCGAATGCGGTTCGTCCGAGCAGGGCGTGATAGCCACTGCGAAACGGGACTATATCGAAGATTAACTCTTCGCTTCGGAAATTGTCCGGGGATCCGAAGACCACATAAAGTGTTACTGAGCCTGTACAGTTGGCTTCTACACCTGGTATAACGCCTTTAAAGGTCGTTCTTGTGGGCTTAATCCTTGAGGGATCTGTGCCCATTTTCCGCACTGTATCCTGATAAAGCAGGTTCAGGCTACTGCTGCCGTCCATGAGGACTCTTGTGAGATGAAATCCGTCGATGATTGGGTCGAGAACCAATGCGGCGAAGCCGCCATGACGGATGCTAGTGGGATGGTCCCTTCGATCAAAAGTGATCGGGCAGGAGGACCATGGGTTGAACTTTGGGGCGACTGACTCCATCGCGTATACGTCCCGTAGCGCACGCTTCCGCTCCCGCTTGGGAAAGTGGGTTGCGTATATCATGTTCATCGTCCGCACTTGTGGGGGAAAGCCCTTCTGTCCATTGTTGTTCGGCGGCTTGGGCTCCTCGTCGTCGCTGTGCCGCCCCTTGTCTCTGTTTTCGGCCCTTAACTTGCCTGCCTGCTTGAACACCCAACAATCCCTGTTAGTGTGATTGGCTGGCCTTTTGGGGGTGCCATGTATCTGGCACAAGCGATCGAGTATTCGGTCCAAACTGGACGGGCCCTGAGTATTCTTTTTGAATGGCTTTTTCTGCTGACCGGATGTATAGCCTTTGAATCCGGCATTGACTGCCGTGTCTTCATTGCTGTCGCTGTTAACGCGGCGTTTTTGCTTATTCCGACGTGTCCTGCCACTTTTGTCCTTGGTATCCGAATTACCAGGGTTCTTTGATAAGTTGTTACTACGAGCTAGCCAGCTGTCTTCTCCCGCGCAAAAGCAGGTCATGAGTGTCGTGAGGGCTGCCATGGATTTCGGCTTTTCCTGTCCCAGGTGCCGGGCAAGCCACTCGTCGCGGATGTTATGCTTGAAGGCTGCTAGGGCCTCTACATCTAGACAGTCGACTATCTGGTTTTTCTTTGTTAGGAACCGTGTCCAGAATTGTCTGGCCGATTCCTCTGGCTGCTGAATTATGTGGCTTAAGTCGTCGGCATCCGGCGGTCGCACGTAAGTGCCCTGGAAGTTGTCGAGGAATGCGGCTTCCAGGTCCTCCCAAGAACCGATTGAGTCTGCTGGCAAGGTGTTAAGCCAATGCCGGCCCGGTCCTTTAAGTTTGAGCGGGAGGTATTTGATGGCGTGTAGATCATCGCCGCGTGCCATGTGGATGTGAAGGAGATAATCCTCGATCCATACCGCCGGATCTGTTGTGCCATCGTATGATTCGATGTTTACGGGTTTGAAACCCTCTGGGATTTTATGATCCATTACTTCATTCGTGAAGCATAGCAGGTGTGCGGCGCCTCTGTACTGGGCTATATCACGACGCAGCTCGGAAGAGCTATGTCTGTTGTGTTCGGCCCGGCCGGATTTGTTGTATCCGGCGTGAAGATCATTGTCACGTGCCGTAGGGCGCCTGCGCGATCCGTAGATCGATCTTGTTTGTCTTGCCTTATCCTCCAGTATGTCTCGCAGGTCGGGCGCATTTTCCCGTGCCTTAGTTGAGCGGCGTCGGGGCATGGCTTGGGTGGAGGGCCGAGAGGCCTCTCTATCGCGGCCGCGAGGTGGCCGGTCTGCCATGTCATGCGCTGGTGATGTAGGTGTTTCCTCCTTTGATCGGGGTAGCGTCCTGCACTTCGGGTGACTCTTGGAGGGGCGTTCGAGTTCATACTCTTCGACTGCAAGGACTTCAGTCCATCTGTCAGCTAGCAAATCTTGGGCAGCTCTAAGCTGTTGCTGCTTTTTCTTGAGGCTGCTTGCTGTGGCTAAAAGCCTGCGTTTAAAACGCTCTTGTTCGGCGGGGTCTGATGGTATGACGAATTCGTCGTCATCGAGGCTTGCCTCGTCTTCGGAGGGAGGCGTATAGTTATCATCCTCGACCTCTTGGTCTGCCGCTCTCTCATGAGGGCTGGCTTTTCCATCTTCCTGTGCCGAATCTTGCTGAGGTGGGTGTTCTTCGGCGCTATCCGGGGTAGTATTATCTCCTGTGCCGGAATCACCGTTTTTGCTTTGGCGGGATTTAGAGCGGCGCCGCTGACGCCGGCGCTTTGGCTGTTTCTTGGGGGCGTCATCCCTCACTGTTCCATCGCCATCTCCATCTTTTGGAGTATCCACCATATATATGTCATATGACGAGGTGGCCTTCCAGCGCCCTACAGGTGCCGGTTCCTGTTCGTCTCCTACATCGTCGTCCATGCCGTCGATGTCTTCGGAGCTGAAGTCAAGCATGTCGGTTAGATCATCGATAGTGGCTACAAAGTGGGTGGTGGGTGGGCTTTGAATTTCCTCATCGTCCGTATCCCACCCTGGCTGACCGTAGTCCGGCCAGGGCTCTCCTGATAAAGAGAGAGACTTAAGAGAATTCAGGATGTCGCCAAAAGGCGAATGCTGAAAGATGTCTGCGGTGGTGAACTCCATTATCAGCGCCCAATCGGATTCGATTGGCAGGGGTGTGGGGGGTTCGGGGTCCGGGGAGGAGTCCGGATCCTCGGAGTCACGGGTCGTGCAGAGTGCGGGGCTAGCGTTCGGCTCGATCGCTTTCGGGATCACAGTCCCCGAGGTGACGTCCAACCGCTCATCCTCGATTGGCGCAATAGGCTCCGAGTTAGGGGTCGGAACCGATGTGTGTGTGGCCTCCAGGACACTGTCTGGGGGCAGAGCTAGATCATGCCCCTCGAGATAGTGCGGCGCGCTTGGCCGTGGCTCGAGCCCGTCGAAGATCAAGTCTCCACGGATGTCAGCCATGTAGTTTAAGCTTCCAAACCTGACTTGATGGCCAGGGGCGTAGCTTTCGATCTGCTCCAGGTGGCCGAGCGAATTGTCCCGCAGAGCGAAGCCGCCGAAGACAAAGATCTGTCAGGGGAGCAAAGTCTCACCCTGGACTGCATCGTTGTTGATGATCAAAGGAGCCATCGGGCCTAAAGGCGACGACACAGAGGAACTCTCAATGAAAGCACCAATCTCGGTGTCAAAACCGGCGGATCTCGGGTAGGGGGTCCCAAACTGTGCGTCTAGGCCGGATGGTAACAGGAGGCAGGGAACACGATGTTTTACCCAGGTTCGGGCCCTCTTGATGGAGGTAAAACCCTACGTCCTGCTTGATTAATATTGATGATATGGGTAGTACAAGAGTAGATCTACCACGAGATCAAGGAGGCTAAACCCTAGAAGCTAGCCTATGGTATGATTGTTGTATATGGAGTTGATTGCCTACGGACTACAACCCTCCGGTTTATATAGACACCGGATAGGTTAGGGTTACATAGAGTCGGTTACAATGGTAGGAGATCTTGAATATCCGCATCGCCAAGCTTGCCTTCCACGCCAAGGAAAGTCCCATCTGGACACGGGACGAAGTCTTCAATCTTGTATCTTCATAGTCCAGGAGTCCGGCAGAAGGTATAGTCCGGCTACCCGAACACCCCCTAATCCAGGACTCCCTCACCCCTAGATACGTGGGTCCTTTCAAGATCATTGGCAAAAGAGGCGATCTCGCCTATCAACTTGAGCTTCCATCCAACTTTGCAAACGTGCACGACGTGTTTCACGTGTCTCAACTCCGCAAGTGTTTCAAGACTCCTGACCGCACCATCAACTTTGAAGAGATTGATCTCCAAGAAGACCTGTCTTATCATGAGCACCCCATTGCTATTCTTAAAGAAACTGAGCGCAAGACTCACAACAAGTCTATCAAATTCCTGAAAGTCAAGTGGTCACATCATTCCGACCATGAAGCCACCTGGGAACGCGAGGATCACCTCCGTTTTGAGTACCCGGAGTTTCTCCAGTCCTAGATCTCGGGACGAGATCCTTTCGTAGTGGTGAAGTGTTGTAACACCCCGTATGTACCTTGCCATATTTGTATTCCAACTCTTTCCATTTCCGGCACTAAGTTATGTTATTTCCTCGTTGTCAGGTTTTTGTCTTCGTGTTGCTTTGTCTTTGTCTTACATCTCATATCATGTCATCATGTGCATCGCATTTGCATACGTGTCCGTCTCATGCATCCGAGCATTTTCCCCGTTGTCCGTTTTGCATTCCGGCGCTCCTATGTCCTCCGGTGTCCCTTTCTACCTCTTTTCGTGTGCGGGTGTTAAACGTTTTCGTATTGGACCGAGACTTGCCAAGCGGCCTTGGTTTACTACCGGTAGACCACCTGTCAAATTTCGTGCCATTTGGACTTCGTTTGATACTCCAACGGTTAACCGAGGGACCGTAAAGGCCTCGTGTGTGTTGCAGCCCAACACCACTCCAAAGTGGCCCCAAACCCACCTAAACCCTCTCCATCATCTAGGTCATTCGATCATGATCGCGTGACCAAAAACCATGCTCAATTTGGAGCCTCCTAGCTCCTCCTAAATATAAAAGGGCCCTCTCTCCCGAAATCCGGACGAAACCCTAACCTCTCCGTCCCCTCGCGCCGCCGGACGAAATCTTGCCGAACGGACATGTCCGCCCCCGCCGCCGTCCACTCCTGAAGCACCATGTGTCCTCGCGGGTGCCCAACTTCGCCGCCGACCGCGCGGGCCCGCCAGGCCTAGCGCCGACCCTCCCCGCCGCCAACTGGGCCAAGCCTCGCGCGCCTCCTCGCCTCTCCTCCTCCGCCGCGTCGCCGCCCGCCGGCGCCGCCCAGCTCGCAGCATCACCGCCCTGGTCCGCCCGCGCCGACTCGTCGCCGGTGGCCGCCGCCCCGATCCGCCGCCTCATCGCCTCGCCGCGCCGCCGTAGAAGCTCACTGGCGCTGCCCCGGCCCTGGATCCGGCACCCCGACCTCGCCGGTCCTCTTCTCCGATCCCCGGCGAGCACCGACATCAACTCCAGCGAGCTCGAGTTCATCCTCGGAGTGCGTGCCCGATCTAAATTTGGATCTGAGGGTTGACTTTTGCCCTAACCCTAGTTATTTTATGCATTATTCATCATGCCATATCTCATCATCTGTGGCTCCGTTTTGGGCGTGTAGCATATCAAATTGTTCGTCTCGACGAGTACTTCAGTTCATCCCATTGCACCATGTTCATTTGAGATCATCTTGATGCCCTAAATGCTATTGCAAGAGTGCTAGTTTATATTAGTTTCAGATTCTTATCAGCAATTGGACTTTTGTCATTTCTTGCCATGATTAATGTGTGCCTCCTATGAACTTGAGCCCTACATGAGTTTTGAAGTATGCCATGCCATCCTTACAGGGGTGTATGCCATGTATTTTTGTGATCTTTGTGGTGACTAGCACAAGCATGCAAAGTAGCTCTCGTAATGTTGCTGATTTCAGAGACTTAGAAATCTTCTAAGTCTTTGTCCTGTTAATATTTTAATGCCATGTAATCATGTTGCTACAGAGTGATCCATGCCTCTTTTGAGCATGATCAGTAAGGATGTTTTTTAGATATTGTGGTGCTCTATCCATCCATGTATTTGTTTGCAATTATGGAGCTCCCTAGCTTGACTCAATCGAGCTCTACTTTTGCTATAAAATGTTCCTGGCAGAATGTTTACGTGTTAAGAATTTTTGCCGAGGTTGTTGTAGTTGATCCATGCATGCTATGATGTTATTCTTGCCATGTTTAGCTTCTATGTCATGTCTACTTGCTGGGTGTATTCTTAGTTTGTCATGCAATGCCTTGTGGTGAGTGCATAGAGCTCGTAATCATGCCTACTTAATATCTGTTTTGCCATGTTTCAGTTTTCTACTAAGTCTGAATCTGTTAACGATAATTGCTATGTTCACATGGTTGCCATTGTATTTTCTGATCCCTTTTGGCTTATGGACAGTAAGGGACTTTTGTTGTATGCTTTGAGTAGCTTCATGGCATGCCTTGATTTGCCATGATATGTTCCTGTAGCATGTTGTTATCTTACTCTAAACATTGCTTCCTGATGTTAAATTCTTGACATGTTGTTATTTTCACTAAGTCTGTAACTTGATATCTTTTGCACTTTTGCCATGCTTGTTTGAACCTGCTATTGAGTGAATTAACCGTAGCTCAGTGTTCATATTTTGTCAAGCATCTTGAGTGGATCCCTGACATGTGTTTTTTTTTATGTTAGAGTGCAGTAGCTTAATTTTCTTGATGCATTTAGATGGCCTCGTGCTGTTAATTGCAGATCGGTGCCATATTTGTTTTGCTTGCCATTTGCAAACTGTGCATCCGATTCCGGTGATCTTTATATCTATTTCGACCGAAATCAACTCCTCTTTACAGTGGCACTCTTGGTTTTCAAAGTTGAGGCCAGGTTCAATCTTTCCTTTCCGAATCATGCATATGCACTGCATATCACGTCCCGTATATCATGCCATGTTTTGCATCATGTTGCTTGTGCATTGCACGTGGTTGATTGTGTCTCCCTTTGCTTGTGTTATTGCTTTGGGTAGAGCCGGGAGACGAGTATGTGATCGAGGAGCCCGTTGATTACGTTTACGAGGATCAAGCTAATATCAACTCGGAGAACTTTGCAGGCAAGATGAGCATACCCTCGAAATCACTTCTATCTTTGCTTGCTAGATGCTCGCTCTTTTGCTATGCCTATGCTACGATACCTACCACTTTCTTATCATGCCTCCCATATTGCCATGTCAAACCACTAACCCACCTTGTCCTAGCAAACCGTTGTTTGGCTATGTTACCGCTTTGCTCAACCCCTATTATAGCATTGTTAGTTGCAGGTGAAGATTGGAGTTTGTTCCTTGTTGGAACATGTTTATTGTTGGGATATCATTATTATATCCTGTCTATTTTAATGCACCTATATAATTGTGGAAGGCTCGGCCTTATGCCTGGTGTTTTGTTCCACTCTTTCCGCCCTAGTTTCTGTCATACCGGTGTTATGTTCCTTGATTTTGCGTTCCTTACACGGTTGGGTTATAATGGGAACCCCTTGACAGTTCGCCTTGAATAAAACTCCACCAGCAATGCCCAACCTTGGTTTTACCATTCGCCACCTAGCCTCTTTTTCCCTTGGGTTCTGCGGACTCAAGGGTCATCTTTATTTTAAACCCCCGGGCCAGTGCTCCTCTGAGTGTTGGTCCAAACTAGAGCCCTTTGCAGCGCCCCCTCGGGGAAAATCAAGGTTTGGTTTTAGTTGTACGGAGCGCTCATCTGAGTGTGCCCTGAGAACGAGATATGTGCATCTCCTATCGGGATTTGTCAGCACATTCAGGCGGCTTTGCTGGTTTAGTTTTACCATTGTCGAGATGTCTTGTAACCGGGATTCCGAGTCTGATCGGATTGTCTTGGGAGAAGGAATATCCTTTGTTGACCGTGAGAGCTTGTGATGGGCTAAGTTGGGACACCCCTGCAGGGATTTCAACTTTCGAAAGCCGTGCCTGCGGTTATTGGCAGATGAGAATTTGTTAATGTCCGTTGTAGAAAACCTTAAACTTAACTTAATTAAAATGAATCAACAAAGTGTGTGGCCGTGATGGTCTCTTTTCGACGGAGTCCGGAAAGAGAACACGGTCTTGAGTTATGCTTGAACGTAGGTTGTTCTAGGATCACTTCTCGGTCATAGTTTATCGATCGTGCCTTTGCCTTCTCTTCTCGCCCTCATTTGCGTATGTTAGCCACCATATATGCTAGTCCTTGCTGCAGCTCCACCTCATACCTTTTACCCTTCCTATAAGCTTAAATAGTCTTGATCACAAGGGTGTGAGATTGCCGAGTCCCCGTGACTCATAGATTACTTCCAAAACCAGATGCAGGGACCGATGATACCGCTCCAGGTGATTCGACTGAGCTCAAGTGGGAGTTCGATGAGGACTCAGGACGATACTACGTTTCCTTTCCAGATGATCAGTAGTGGTGCCCAGTTGGGGCGATCGGGAACATTGTTGCTTTTGGGGTTGTCTTTATTTTGGTTCCATAGTCGGACCTTGATTGTATCTGGATGAATGTAATGATATTTATGCTATTGTGTGACGTGGCCAGTGTAAGCCAACTATGTACCTCTTTTCCTTATTTATTACATGGGTTGTGTGAAGATTACCCCACTTGCGACATTGCTTACAATGTGGTTATGCCTCTAACTCGTGCTTCGACACATGGGAGATATAGCCGCATCGTGGGCGTTACAAGTTGGTAATCAGAGCCTTCCCCGACTTAGGAGCCCCCCTGCTTGATCGAATCGTTGGCGTTGTTGAGTCTAGAAAAATGTTTTGAGTCATTTAGGATTATATATATTGGAGAGTAGGATTCTTTTTACTCCTCAGTCCCTTCGTCGCTCTGGTGAGGCATCCTGACGTAGAGTTTTGACTCTTCTCTTCTCAAATTTCACTAATTTTTTTAGGATCACGCGGGTATCTTGGAATCGTTCCGATGGTTTTGTGACGAGAACATTGTTCTTGGTGCCTCCTAACATTTAGGGGTTGTGGCAGTGTCCCGGGGAGTTGAGCTCTGAGGTGTTGTCGTCACAATTTTATCGTTGCAATTCTGGAATACCTGAGTTTCACCGACATCGAAAATCCCTTTTATGCAGTTGTTGGTGAGATAACCTCGATGCCACCCAGTACTGGGGCGGGGGTTCGGGAGTATTGCCATAACTTGTATAATGGATGCTTTTCGAAGGTTGAGGTAAATGATTTCCGAAGGTTTCTTGGTTATGTGTTGAAGGATGGATACAGGTGGATGTAGGATTTGCTAGCTTTGGGTGAGATATTATGCTTCCCCTGTATCCCCAACACCTGATTGCATAACCGAAAAGGTTCGGGAGTTTCATATGTGGGAATTCATGTAGCTCTAGTATTTCTTCCGCGGATATTTGGTTTGTGATTGGGTAATCCTCACCAAGTATTTGTTCTTGTCTGTACCTTGTTGCTTTATTCATCTACCTCTATCTAAGTGGCTTCTCAATTATGGAAGTGTGACCATTTCAATTGGAATTCATTCGTTCATTTTGTTCGGATGTTAAGACTATATGTTGCAATTTTCGATCCATTTGATTCAGCTTGAATATATGTCTGTCAAGATGCTAACGGATGTCACCCTCTTCGGGATGGCTCCTCCAACGCGTCAGAATCCTGAACCGCCGCCACCATCTCCACCTCTGGAGGCATGGCAAGCTGTGATGGCCGCTACCAATGCCAACACGCAGCTGATCATGCAAATTTTGCAAGAGCGCAACCAAGGGAATCAAGGCCATGGGCATTCGCTTCAGTACAACCTTTCATCCTCAAACCAGTGGCCAAGTCGAGCGAGTAAATCAAATTCTTGAAGATATGCTCAGGGCATGTGTCATCTATTCGGTATGAAGTGGGAAGATTGTCTTCCATATGCCGAGTTCTCCTACAACAACAGCTTCCAAGCGAGTTCGGGCAAGGCCCCATTCGAGATTCTCTATGGCAGGAAGTGCCGTACTCCTCTTAACTGGTCAGAGACTGGTGAATGCCAACTTCTTGGCAATGACTTGATCACAGAGGCTGAAGAAATGTGCAAAGTCATTCATGAAAATCTCAAAGCCGTGCTATCGCGCCAGAAGAGTTACTATGATAGCAAACATCATGACTTCGCTTTCGAGATCGGAGACCATGTCTACCTCCGAGTATCTCCAATGAAAGGTACTCGTCGCTTCGGTATCAAAGGGAAGCTTGCCCCTAGATACGTGGATCCTTTAAAGATCATTGGCAAAACATGCGATCTCTCCTATCAACTTAAGCTTCCATCCAACTTTGCAAACGTGCACGACGTGTTTCACGTGTCTCAACTCCGCAAGTGTTTCAAGACTCCTGACCGCACCATCAACTTTGAAGAGATTGATCTCCAAGAAGACCTGTCTTATCATGAGCACCCCGTTGCAATTCTTGAAGAAACTGAGCGCAAGACTCAGAACAAGTCTATCAAATTCCTTAAAGTCAAGTGGTCACATCATTTCGACCATGAAGCCACCTGGGAACGCGAGGATCACCTCCGTTCTGAGTACCCGGAGTTTCTCCAGTCCTAGATCTCGGGGCGAGATCCTTCCGTTGTGGTGGAGTGTTGTAACACCCCGTATGTACCTTGCCATATTTGTATTCCAACTCTTGCCATTTCCGGCACTAAGTTATGTTATTTCCTCGTTGTCGGGTTTTTGTCTTCGTGTTGCTTTGTCTTTGTCTTGCATCTCATATCATGTCATCATGTGCATCGCATTTGCATATGTGTTCGTCTCATGCATCCAAGCATTTTCCCCATTGTCCGTTTTGCATTCCGACGCTCCTATGTCCTCCGCTGTCCCTTTCTACCTCTTTTCGTGTGCGGGTGTTAAACGTTTTCGGATTGGACCGAGACTTTCCAAGTGGCCTTGGTTTACTATCGGTAGACCGCCTGTCAAGTTTCGTGCCATTTGGACTTCGTTTGATACTCCAACGGTTAACCGAGGGACCGTAAAGGCCTCATGTGTGTTGCAGCCCAACACCCCTCCAAAGTGACCCAAAACCCACCTAAACCCTCTCCATCCTCTAGGTCGTTCAATCACGATCGCGTGGCCGAAAACCGTGCTCAATTTGGAGCCTCCTAGCTCCTCCTACCTATAAAAAGGGCCCTCTCTCCCGAAATCCGGACGAAACCCTAACCTCTCCATTCCCTAGCGCCGCCGGACAAAATCTCGCCGGACGGACATGTCTGCCCCCGCCGCCGTCCACTCCTGAAGCGCCACGTGTCCCCGCAGACGCCCCACTTCGCCGCCGACCGCGCGGGCCCGCCAGGCCCAGCGCCGTCCCTCCCCGCCGCCAACCGGGCCGAGCCCCGCGCGCCTCCTCGCCTCTCCTCCGTCGCGTCGCCGCCCGCCGGCGCCGCCCAGCTCACCGCGCCGCCCAGCTTGCCGCGCTGCCGCCCTGGTCCGCCCGCGCCGCCTCATCGCCGGTGGCCGCCACCCCGATCTGCCGCCTCATCGCCTCGCCGCGCCGCCGCAGAAGCTCGCCGGCGCCGCCCCGGCCTCGGATCTGGCGCCCCAACCTCGCCGGCCCTCTTCTCCGATCCACGGTGAGCACCGACATCAACTCTGGTGAGCTCAAGTTCATCCTCGGAGTGCGTGCCCGATCTGGATCTGGATCTGGATCTGAGGGTTGACTTTTGCCCTAACCCTAGTTATTTTATGCATTATTCATCATGCCATATCTCATCATCTGTGGCTCCGTTTTGGCGTGTAGCATATCAAATTATTCGTCTCAACGAGTACTTCAGTTCATCCCATTGCACCATGTTCATTTGAATTCATCTTGATGCCCTAAATGCTGTTGCAAGAGTGCTAGTTTATATTAGTTTCAGATTCTTATGAGCAATTGGACTTTTGTCATTTCTTGCCATGATTGATGTGTGCCTCCTATGAATTTGAGCCCTACATGAGTTTTGAAGTATGCCATGCCATCCTTACAGGGGTGTATGCCATGTATTTTTGTGATCTTTGTGGTGACTAGAACAAGCATGCAAAGTAGCTCTCGTAATGTTGCTGATTTCAGGGACTTATAAATCTTCTAAGTCTTTGTCCTGTTAATATCTATATGCCATGTAATCATGTTGCTAGAGAGTGATCCATGCCTCTTTTGAGCATCATTAGTAAGGATGTTTTGTAGATATTGTGGTGCTCTATCCATCCATGTCTTTGTTTACAATTATGGAGCACCCTAGCTTGACTCAATCGAGCTCTACTTTTGCAATAAAATGTTCCTGGCAGAATGTTTACGTGTTAAGCATTGTTGCCGTGGTTGTTGTAGTTGATCCATGCATGCTATGATGTTGTTCTTGCCATGTTTAGCTTCTATGCCATGTCTACTTGCTGGGTGTATGCTTAGTTTGTCATGCAATGCATTGTGGTGAGTGCATTGAGCTCGTAATCATGCCTACTTAATATCTGTTTTGCCATGTTCCAGTTTTCTACTAAGTCTGAATCTGTTAACGATAATTGCTATGTTCACATGGTTGCCATTGTATTTTCTGATCCCTTTTGGCTTATGGACAGTAAGGGACTTTTGTTGTATGCTTTGAATAGCTTCATGACATGCCTTGCTTTGCCATGATATGTTCCTGTAGCATGTTGTTATCTTACTCTAAACATTGCTTCCTGATGTTAAATTCTTGACATGTTATTTTCACTAAGTCTGTAACCTGATATCTTTTGCACTTTTGCCATGCTTGTTTGAACCTTCTATTGAGTGAATTAGCCGTAGCTCAGTGTTCATATGTTGTCAAGCATCTTGAGTGGATCCCTGCCATGTGTTTTTTGTTTATGTTAGAGTGCAGTTGCTTAGTTTTCTTGATGCATTTAGATGGCCTCGTGCTATTAATCGCAGATCGATGGCATATTTGTTTTGCTTGCCATTTGCAAACCGTGCATCCGATTCCGGTGATCTTTATATCGATTTCGAACGAAATCAACTCCTCTTTCCAGTGGAACTCTTGGTTTTCCAAGTTGAGGCCAGGTTCAATCTTTCCTTTTCAAATCATGCATATGCACCGCATATCACGTCCCGCATATCATGCCATGTTTTGCATCATGTTGCTTGTGTTCTTGCTTTGGGTAGAGCCGGGAGACGAGTACATGATCGAGGAGCCCGTTGAGTACGTTTACGAGGATCAAGCTAACATCAACTCAGAGAACTTTGCAGGCAAGATGACCATACCCTCGAAATCACTTCTATCTTTGCTTGCTAGATGCTCGCTCTTTTGCTATGCCTATGCTACGATACCTACCACTTGCTTATCATGCCTCCCATATTGCCATGTCAAACCTCTAACCCACCTTGTCCTAGCAAACCGTTGTTTGGCTATGTTACCGCTTTGCTCAGCCCCGATTATAGCATTGTTAGTTGCAGGTGAAGATTGGAGTTTGTTCCTTGTTGGAACATGTTTATTGTTGGGATATCATTATTATATCCTGTCTATTTTAATGCACCTATATACTTGGTAAAGGGTGGAAGGCTCAGCCTTATGCCTGGTGTTTTGTTCCACTCTTGCCGCCCTAGTTTCCGTCATACCGGTGTTATGTTCCTTGATTTTGCGTTCCTTACACGGTTGGGTTATAATGGGAACCCCTTGACAGTTCGCCTTGAATAAAACTCCTCCAACAATGCCCAACCTTGGTTTTACCATTCGCCACCTAGCCTCTTTTTCCCTTGGGTTCTGCAGACTCAAGGGTCATCTTTATTTTAAACCCCCGGGCCAGTGCTCCTCTGAGTGCTGGTCCAAAGTAGAGCCCTTTGCAGCGCCCCCTCGGGGAAACTCGAGGTTTGGTTTTAGTTGTACGGAGCGCTCATCTGAGTGTGCCCTGAGAACGAGATATGTGCAACTCCTATCGGGATTTGTCGGCACATTCGGGTGGCTTTGCTGGTTTAGTTTTACCATTGTCGAGATGTCTTGTAACCGGGATTCCGAGTCTGATCGGATTGTCTTGGGAGAAGGAATATCCTTCATTGACTGTGAGAGCTTGTGATGGGCTAAGTTGGGACACCCCTGCAGTGATTTCAACTTTCAAAAGCCATGCCCGCGGTTATGGGCAGATGGGAATTTGTTAATGTCCGGTTGTAGAAAACCTTAAACTTAACTTAATTAAAATGAATCAACAGAGTGTGTGGCCGTGATGGTCTCTTTTCGGCAGAGTCCGGAAAGAGAACACGGTCTTGAGTTATGCTTGAACGTAGGTTGTTCTAGGATCACTTCTTGATCATAGTTTATCGATCGTGCCTTTGCCTTCTCTTCTCGCCCTCATTTGCGTATGTTAGCCACCATATATGCTAGTGCTTGCTGCAGCTCCACCTCATACCTTTTACCCTTCCTATAAGCTTAAATAGTCTTTATCGCGAGGGTGTGAGATTGCCGAGTCCTCGTGACTCACAGGTTACTTCCAAAAACAGATGCAGGGACCGATGATACCGCTCCAGGTGATTCGACTGAGCTCAAGTGGGAGTTCGATGAGGACTCAAGACGATACTACATTTCCTTTCCATACGATCAGTAGTGGTGCCCAGTTGGGGCGATCGGGAACATTGTTGCTTTTGGGTTGTCTTTATTTTGGTTCCGTAGTCGGACCTTGATTGTATCTGGATGAATGTAATGATATTTATGCTATTGTGTGATGTGGCGAGTGTAAGCCAATTATGTACCTCTTTTCCTTATTTATTACATGGGTTGTGTGAAGATTACCCCACTTGCGACATTGCTTACAATGCGGTTATGCCTCTAAGTTGTGCTTCGACACGTGGGAGATATAGCCGCATCGTGGGCGTTATACTAGCATAGTTGACCAAGTCGTGCGAACTCTTACAGTGGTAGACTAGCAGATGTAGGGGATGTAGGTTTGTACTGTCTACCCGATCGTAAGGTGCTAGCACTTCTGAAAGGCTCTGTCTCGGTCATCCGTTTCTCAAACATCATGTAGTGCGAGAATCCCAACGGAGGAGATCGAGTCTTGTGGGGAAAAGTGCGCAAACCTCTGCAGAGTGTATAAACTAATCATGGTTAGCCGTGTCCCCGGTTACGGACGTCTTGAGTATCTAGTGCTTGGATTATCATGTGAATCTCATCATGTTACTTTAATTAATAATGTTGGGTTTTAATGATGATACCTAATTGGGATTGAGAGGATGTCTATCTTCTCAGTGTTTAACAACCACCATGATAGTTAAATAAAATTTATTCCTTTGTAGTAGGGAAAATTGGCTTTACGCAAAACTGTAACCATAGAGCTTTTCCACCAGCCAAATATGCATGTAGTATAGCTTTATTCCTTCATTATTATCTATGTGTTACTTTGCCAGCATATTCCATGTGCTGACCCGTTTTCGGGCTGCAACGTTCATGTGCAGACTTTTCAGACGACGAGTAAGGTGCCTTTAGGTCGTGGTTCTATACTCAGTGATGCCGTTGGAGTTGATGGACTCACTTATCTTCCAAGCCTTCCATTGTTATCGTTATTAGATGGCCTTAAGCCATATTTATTGTAATAAGTTCTCTTTTGAGACATTCGATGTAATAAGTGTGTGATTGCTCCTTTGTTATAAATCCTTCAAGTACTGTGCGTGTCAGCATTACTGATACAGGGATGACACTAAAGCACAGAGATCAGGCTGTTTGAGGTCTGGTCGCTACACCTCGCAGCAAGCGTACAAGATTTGACGAAACACAACTCCAGCCACCGCAAGTTCCAGAACCATGATTTCCAATCCAGACACCATAACGGAGGGGTTCATCATCCTGACTAGTGCCTCTCTGACGATATTAAACCTTGTTAAACCTTAGAATGGTATAAGAATTTTTCCCTTGTACACGGCAGCTTTTTGCCAACCGTAGGTTATAAGGTGAGGATCACCCAGACCCATTTCCTGCAGGAGAAACCACAAATTGTTGACCACCATGAGATATCGATAGTTGTTTAGTTTTGGCGCCAGACCCATCAGCTACGAAGACCTAGTCGCGGAATAACCTTACCAAGATGAAAGGATAGAAGAATTGTGGTAAAGGTTATGCCACTAACCAATAGGGACGTCGTGCAAGAACTAATGAAGCAAGTCAGCCAGCCGATGGACATGAAGCAAGTCCTCCGCCATCGCCACCGGCACCGCCAGGACCAAAGGTTACTACTGCTCCAAAATTAAGGTCAAAAGCATGGAAAAACTTCAATAGGATTTAACAACCTAATCCTGATGAAGTAGTGGCAGAGTGCAATATTTGTCATACTATACTTAGAGCGCCCTCGAAGAATGGAACATCTAGTTTGTTAAGGCATACTGCTCAAGTGCATCCACATAATACAAATGAAGTGAATAACTATTTTCTGAAAACTGAAAAGAATGCGGATGGCTCACATTCAGTTAGGAACACAAAGTTGGACATGGAAACTATTAGAGCTGCAATCTCTATGTTCCTAGTTGGGGGTTCACATGCATTTAGTGTGATAGAAGAAGTGGGGTTCAAAAAAAATGATTGGTGCTGCTTGTCCTCAGTTTAAGATTGTTAGTCGGTACACAATTAGAAGGGATATCATGGCAATGTTTGAAAGAGAGAGGACTGAATTGAGAGAAATTATCAGCAACAGCCCTGGTAGAGTTAGCTTCACCACGGACAATTGGAAATCAGATGTGACAAAGTTTAGTTATATTTGTATTACTTGTCATTATGTTGATGATGCTTGGAGACTGAACAAAAGGATAATATGGTTTAAAAAGTTGAATCCACCTTATGATGGGGCTACAATTGCTGATGAAGTCCATTTATGTTTTCGTGAGTGGAAGGTTGACACCAAAATAATGTGCATGACTCTTGATAATGCTGCATACAATGATTCAATGATCAACACTTTGAGAACTACATTGCTGCCTAAAGGTGTGTTACCATTGTTTGGAACCTTCTTTCAAGTCCGATGTTGTGCACACATTTTAAATCTGATTGTCCAAGCTGGTATGAAACTTATTGATAAATCTGCTGACAAGATTAGAGAGGGCATTCAATATATCAAAATTTCTAGCAATCGTATTCACAAGTTCTATGAAACTGCCAAGAACATTTACCATTTGAAAGAAGATAAAAGGCTGAGAGTAGATATGCCTCCAATTTATAAAGTGACATGCACATTGTCCGGGTCAAAGTATCCTACCTCCAATTTGTATTTCCAGTGTGTGTTCTTGGTTCAATCATGTGTCTTGAAGGCATCTAGTGAAGGACATGAGTTCATGTCTCCAATGCTAGCTCCAATGAAAGAGAAGTTTGATAAGTATTGGGCTGATTATAATGTCTTCTTGTCTTGTGCTGCTGTCCTTGATCCCCGTTGCAAGCTTGGTTTTGTTAAATACTGTTATGGAAAACTTTATGCCCCCGACGAGGCAGAACGTCGGATGCATGAAGTTAAGAAAACTTTGGAGAATTTGTTTGTTGAATATAATGGTGCTGCTGTTAGTCAAACATTATCAGATGGTGCTACAAACAGTAGGGGAAGTAGGGGAGATGGTTCTGATATGTTTGATGACTATGAGAGTTACATTCAATCTCAACGGACAAATGTAGAGAGGTCTCAATTGGATATTTACTTGGAAGAAACTCCTAGAAAATTGACTGATGAGTTGGATGTCTTGGAATTTTGGAGCAAATCATCTATGCGATACCCTGAGCTTGCATCAATGGCTCGGGATATTCTTGCTGTCCCCATTTCTAGTGTTGCTTCGGAGCAAGCATTTATCATGAGTCATAACGTTATAACACCTAACCGAGCTTCACTTAAGCCTAAGACCATCGAGGCTTTAATGTGTCTCCAAGATTGGTATCGTTGGAAGATGTCTCAGAATGAAGGTACAATCAACTGCCTATTGTTGTTTCATATTAACATCACCATTGCACACATTACCATTGATTCTTGTATTGTTTGTTTTGTAGAAATGAGCACTACAAGAGGTGGACCTTCAAGTTCTCATGCAGATGAGTTATCTTCAGATTCGGTTTGTATCCATTCATGTCATTTCTATCTAACTTACTATCTTGTCTTGTTTACCATATATCAGTTATGCACTCATTTACTACCTTGTCTTGTTTGTTGATATCAAACTTGCTTTTGTGCTTCATGCCATTCCTATTTTTCTTATTTTCAACTTGTGCTTTCATCCAGGAAAATGATGAAGTTTAGATAGCTTGATGGAACAAGGAAGAGATGGATTCAAAGGAGTCATCAGCTTGTGGCTTTGAACTTGCTATTTGATATCTTTATTATGTAATGGTTGTTATGTAATCGACTTGTTGAACTATGTGTGGACTTATTGAACTATGTTGTGGACTTACCGAACCATGTTGCGGACTTGTCAAACTATGTTGCTTGTGTCTTTGGACTTGAGAAATATGCTGCTGTTATGTAATAATGTAATGAATAGATTACATGTATATGTATATGCTGCTGTTTTGTGAAATGCAGCTGTTTTGTGAAATATGTATATGCTGCTGTTTTGTGAAATATGATGTTGTTACTTAAAGATCACATGTATATACCATGCTATTGTTTATAATGCTGTTGTTTGCTGAAATATGCTGTTTCTGTAACTTGTTGTACATAAGGATCATGAGTTTTCGGGCTTCGGGCCGGGCTATGGGCTTCGGGCTTTTCAGCCGGGCCGGGCTCGGGCTTGTAAACATGAATTTTTGTCGGGCTTTTTTCAGGCTCGGGCTTTACATTTTAGCACCAGGCTTTCTGGAGCCCGGCCCGAGAGATGCCCGGGTTTAGTTTGCAAGATTGCCTCCTTCACTTCCGGATGAGGATAAGATCTTTCTCTTGCACCTTAGGAAGCTAAGAAAGAAAATGATTTCCAACCCCTTATTGATAAAATGGGGTCTAAGCTAGGAGGTTGGAAAAGTAGAAAAATCACCCATGCTGACAGAATTACTCTTGCATAATATGTTCTTGTTGCCATCGACATCTTCCATATGTTCGTCCTCTTCCTACCCAACTCATTGACGGGGACATGGTTTGTCACCCCAAGGAGCTTGACGGTCTTAGTATCCTCGGTCTTGCTAGATTTGGGAGCGTGTTGTGCCTCTATTAGCGGGGTTTCCTTGGACCACTCCGGACAGGTCATGGGTCCTAATGATATGGATCTATTCATAACAGTCACCACCGTCACTATTGGGGATAGTATGAAAGATATAACACTACCAATTTTTCACTTGTGAGGCTTAAGCATGGGTCAAGGTGCCGCTTAATGACCACTGGATACGCTCCATTGGAGTTGTCAATTCTACTCAGCACAAAGCTCGAAAATGTTCAATGCGAGCCACAACTAATTAATGACTCCATCGTGTGGCCTGCATTAACACGTACCAACTTCAGTTTGTTGGCGCCATGATGCCTTTCATGGTTAGAAAATTTTGTAAGAGCACTGCTACATGGACGACATTCATCAGACGATACATGCACAACATGTCTATCACACCATTCATAGGCAAGTGTGAAACAACAACTAACGGCTGGATTAGCCATCGTTCCAGTGTCGTTCAGCGATGTATCCTCCGTGAAGTACTTCCAATTTTGGAACTACAAAGTTGGCCCCAAATGCAATAATTTCATGTGGCTTCTTCTTCACCAGAAGGCTGTTATGGCAGATCGGCTTGCCATCCGTAGATAGACTCACGACAAGATTTGCAAGCCTTTCCTGACCGGTTACGAGACAGATAAGCATCTGGCGCGCGTGAATGTTTTTCTGTTTTGGCCTGTGGTGTATTGTTTCAACTTGGCTCTCTATCCCTATAGGACGACACATACATTTGTACTTCTTTAATGATTGGTGGGACATGAAAATTATTGTTTGGAATGCTATTTCTTTCAAACGGTTACATTTGTGTTTTGGAATATTTGGAAAGAAATGAATATGCGGATCTTCAACAACTCGTCACAAGCTCAAAGAAGACCTTGAGCAAGTTTGGCTAGCATTTTTGCTGGAGATGTAGCCCTTTGTGTAATTTTTATTTTCTTTCCGCCATTTCTCATGTAGATAATTCATTTAGTACCTTTTTTTCTTTTCTCTGTCCTAATGAAATGGGTAGATCGCCTGGTTTTCTCGTAAAAAAGCAAAACAATATAGATACAATAGACACAGGGTAGAAGAAAATGGCTCATAGGTTCTTCAAGTGGCCGTGATCTGAATCAGGAAGCAAACAAAAAGAGGAGCAATTTTCCCTAGAAATTACAAACAAGTGGGAATATGGGCCCGTGATTCAAAAATGTGTATAGTAGTACGCGGTAGTACCATTCCCGACGTGTAACTAGGATATATGCTCTTCCTCTGTCCGTACGTACGTAGGAGCTCACGCTCTTCTACAGGCACGCATGCATGCTGAAACCGTGCAACGGCAAAGGCCTGATTGATGGTGGAGCCCTACTGTGGCTGCGGCCGCCGCACCTGGGGCGCGCTCTCTCTCTCCGCCGCCGCTGCCGCGGCCGCCTGCGCCTGCGCCTTGGGGGAGTTTTGCTTCTTCCTCCGGTGTCTCGCCTTCTCCGTCTCGATTTGCTTCCTCCTACACTCCTCGCTGCAGAATGGCGTGTCCCCTCTGAACGACCAAACGCATGGCGTGGGTGCACAATGTCAATAACATTTCTCTTTGCAAGCAAGGCGTACGTAGGCTCTGTCATGACGTGCGAGCGTGGTTGACCTGTACATGAAGATGTCGCCGGTGAGGCCTTTGTGGCAGCGGGAGCACTCGTTCAGGAAGTGGTGCGCCTCCCCCAGCTCCTCGTCGGGGACGACAAAGGTCACGGACGAGGGGTTGGCGGTGGGCCTAGCCACCGCGGCTCCCTTCTCCGCCTTCACGCTGGCTCCCTCGCCGTCGCCGGCGGAGGGGTTCGGCCGGAGGGCCTGCGCGCTGCCGTCGGAAAAGACCGCCGCGAAGTCGGGGTTGCCGAACGCGTGGAAGTAGGATGCGTTGAACTCCATCGGCCCCGTCAGCTGGCACGCAACCTGCCGCCGGGTCGGGAGCCGAGGAAGGAGGCGAAGGAAACCTAGAAGACGCGCTCGAGAGAGACAAGAAGCCAAGGGAGGCCGATTAATAGGCAAAGAGCTAACGGTTTTAACCGATTTAGCTTTAGCTATGTTCTGTTTCTAGGAGTAGGAGAACCACTCGATACACGCAGGTGGCCTTGATCTGGCCATGGAGAGCCAAAAAGGTAAAGTTGTGTCCTGGCATATGGATCGTCTAGTATCTGCAATTACCACGCACGTGTTTGTGTTCCTCACATGAACCTAAATATAGATACTAGTTTGCTGTTTATACAGCATGACACCCTGGATTTCCAGGAGATGCGCGAGTTATTTAAGCTCTTTTGCCGTGTTATCTGAGGTTGGTAGTAATGGATGAAAATGGCATGTGGCTTCTTTAAGCTAGTTATCTCATACTGTATAGACTAGAACTTGAAGGTGCGCTTTGCCGCGCTTCGTTCATATGGAAGAACCAACGATGAAAATAGGCCTTGTACGGCCTTAGGGTTTTTGGTGCCTTGGGATGTGCTTCTATCCTTTGGCCGTCACCCCTTAATCCTATATAAGTAGATCAATATCGTAGCGTTTTCTTTGGGCTTTGTTAGGATTAAAGTTTGTCATAACTGTAAATACGTACTTCATTTGTGTCCAAAGACCAGACCAAGACATTCACAGAACCCTAAACTTTCATCAATAATGCTTTCATCTTAAATTGCAATATCCAGATTGCAATCTTAGTTCTTGCTTATTCTTCGTTTGCGTGCAAGAATTAGACCTTCATGGCTAGGTTGATCGTGCTTCGGCGTGGTCAATAACCTTTTGGAGTTGCTTTACTGATTGCTAAGGTGCGACGTCTTCGCACGTTTTTAGTCGGATCGCCAAAATCTACTTCACCCAAAATGATAGTTAAGCCCCTGAACAAAAGAGGTATTGATCGAAAGGCCAAGAAACATCGTTCCGGTCTATATAAAGAGAGGAAAGCCTAACTTTTGAGGCAACTATCCATTATCACGAATCTGCCTCTCCCTTGGCAGTCATCAAGGGGGGAGAGACTCCTCCATAGATACCAGCACCATCTCCAAGGAAGAGAGGGGGGGGGGGGGGCAAAGGGCCGCCGCCTGCCGTGGCCGCCGTCCCTGCCCCCTTCACCTCGGGGCTGCACCTCTCCATCAACAACTCTCTCTCTCTCTCATGGTGAGGGGTGAGTAGTCCTCCTTCAGGGCTGATGGTATGTACTAGTGGCTATGTGTTCTTGAATGGGCTGATGAGTAGCTATGTGCTCTCTCTCTCTCTCTCTATCCCATGTTCTTCAAAGTTTCCGATCTTGATTGTATCTTGACTTTATTAATGGAGTTGGATCTTATGATGTTTCCCCCTCTATTCTTTTTGTGGTAAATTGAGTCTTGTTCATCTATGTGTTTCTTTAATTGGATTGAATCTTTTGGATTTGAGATTACAAGATGCATGTCTAGTATAACTTGCGGATACCTGTGATGACATGAGGGTATTCTATGTATAAAATGTTGAACGATAGCTATCATATTGTGTTGTCGTGGTATAATTTCCGGGACTATCCGTGAGACATTGTGCTGGTTCAATATATTAAGATTGGAAAGACGACTTTGAGGTGGTTTGCTGTTAGCGCACCTACATGATCTCATCCTACTTTCTCCGACAAAACAGGGAACTTCGGAGTGATTCTTTACCACTTTTGAGGGCGTATCATATTGTTCAATTATGTTAATGATGTTGAGAGTTGGCACTAGTGAAAGTGTGAATCCTAGGCCTTATTTGCAAGCATTGAAACACCATTTTTCATTCACTTTTGTTACTTGTTACCTTGCTGCCCATATTTATTCAGATTATAAAAAGCTACTTCTACCATCCGTATTACACATCTATCACCATCTCTTCACCAAACTAGTGCACCTATACATCTAGCAATTTGTATAAGGTGTGTTGGAAACACAATATACCACTTGTATTTGATTGAAGGATTGTTTGCGAGGGATCACTTTAATCCTACACCTCATGTGGATTGATAAACGTTATGTCATCCACTTGAGGGAAATTTGTTGTTGTCCTACAAAACTCTGCACTTAGAGGCCCAACAAAGTCTACAAAAGTAGAAGTTGTGTAGTAGACATCAAGCTATTTCTGGCACCGTTGCCGGGGATGTGAGTGCTTGAAGGTATCTTCTTTAGATCTTGCTATTGAATCTTTTAGAATTTTGTTCACTAGTTGGCTTATGAAAGAAGACTAAGGAGAAAATGAAGATGAGTGAACTTGGTTATCTTTATAAAGTTTATCTTGAAAACATTGGATTAAACATGGTCTTGATGTATTCAAGGAAGAATTTAAAAAGGTGATTGATGTGAGTTCCTTGAATGTTAATCATGATTGAAATGTTGTCAGTACATATTCTATGAATATGAGTTATGCTAATGATATGCAAAGCTATAAGCTTAGGGATGACGTGTTTGATGAATATGAAATTTCTAGTCCTTCTACACTGGAGGAGAAAATTAATTATGATGAGAATGTGTCTTCTATTTATGATGATTACAATGATGAAAAAGAATTTGAAAAGGCCATGACTTTTGATAGTGTTGATTCCACTACTTTGGAGAGTGTTAAGTCTAATTTTAATATTGATCAAAGTGGATTTGAAGAGGTCATGACTTTAGATAGTGGTTATTCCACTACTTTGGAGGATGTCTCAATTGATTATTATGAGAACAAAGTTGCTATCCATGATGATTATTGTGATGGCACATATGCTATAAACAATAATGATCCTAAAACTTATATTTTGATGTTCAATTCGGTTATGACAATCAAGTATCACATGCTAGTTATTTTGTTGAATTTTCTCCCACTACTCATGAGAAGCAAAAATGCTACACTTACATATGAGTTCTACATAACCTTACGCACCTTCCTTCTCCATTGATCAAAACTCCGCCCCCTGATTTTTAGGGTGGGCCCGCGCGCCCCTAATGACTAATGATAGTCCTCCAAATCAGCCCATGCATAACATTACGCAAATAAATCATGTAGATGTAGCATTGCTCTATGAGAAGAAACTTGCTTATTTGGGGAGTAATAATAACTTTATGCATATTGATCATGAAAAGAATGATTTATGTGATAGTCATATTGCTGATTTTGTTCATGATGCCACTAAAAATTATTATGATATAGGAAGACATGCTTACACATATCTCAATAATATCAATTTCCTCTCTTTATGTTGAAAGTTTTGAAATTGCACTTGATTTGCCTTCCTACGCTAGTTACTTTGTGCTTCAATGAATTGTTACTCCGCGAGAGGGGATGCATGGCGTACAACAAGATGGGATGCATGGGATTCATGCAAGCTCCTTTATAACTGATGGGGGAGCTCCTTTATAACCGACAGTGGGAGAATGAGCTCGAAGGAGGGGGGTGTCCGACCAACTATAAACAATCAGGACATGAGCACCGGTGAAGGTTGAATACGGGCAGCCGGGGTAGGCTTCTTGGGGGTGTGCCGACATAAATGGTGGTAGAAAAGAGGGCGGTGAGACAGTATGAATGCATAGAGGGTTCTAGAGTCGACCGGAGAGGGTTTTAGGGTGGAACCTGGGTGTCGGAGTCTGACATGGAGGACTCCTGAACTCACCCAAAGCTCTCCTAAATTGGGACCGGTTTGTGGGATTTCGAACGTCCGGATCGGTTCAAATGGATTTGGTGAGCCATATTGGATGGCTAAAAGTGTCCCGACCGCCCGGTCCGAACATTTTTGGGCATTTAGGTGATCCATGTTGGAGATGCCCTTGGCGTTCCCCAAGATTCTCTTCCGAGGAAGAAGTTGAAGGAAATATGCTCTAAAGGCAATAATAAAGTTGTTATTTATATTTCCTTATATCATGATAAATGTTTATTATTCATTCTAGAATTGTATTAACCAGAAACTTAGTACATGTGTGCATACATAGACAAACAGTATGTCCCTAGTGTGCCTCTACTAGACTATCTCGTTAATCAAAGATGGTTAAGTTTACTGACCATAGACATGTGTTGTCATTTGATGAACGGGATCACATCATTAGAGAATGATGTGATGGACAAGACCCATCCGTTAGCTTAGCATAATGATCGTTTAGTTTTATTGCTATTGCTTTCTTCATAACTTATACATGTTCCTCTGACTATGAGATTATGCAACTCCCGAATACCGGAGGAACACCTTATGTGCTATCAAACGTCACAAGTAACTGGGTGATTATAAAGATGCTCTACAGGTGTCTCTGGTGGTGTTTGTTGAGTTGGCATAGATCGAGATTAGGATTTGTCACTCCGTGTATCGGGGAGGTATCTCTGGGACCTCTCGGTAATGCTCATCACTATAAGCCTTGCAAGAAATGTGACTAATGAGTTAGTTACGGGATGATGCATTACGAAACGAGTAAAGGGACTTGCCAGTAATGAGATTGAACTAGGTATGATGATACCGACGGTCTAATCTTGGGCAAGTAACATACCGATGACAAAGGGAATAACGTATGTTGTTATGCGGTTTGGCCGATAAAGATCTTCGTAGAATATGTAGGAGCCAATATGAGCATCTAGGTTCCGCTATTGGTTATTGACTGATGTGTCTCGGTCATGTCTACATAGTTCTCGAACCCGTAGGGTCCGCACGCTTAATGTTCGATGACGATTTGTATTATGAGTTGTGTGATTTGATGACCGAAGTTTGTTCGGAGTCCCGGATGAGATCATGGACATGACAAGGAGTCTAGAAATGGTCGAGAGGTAAAGATTTCATATATTTGAAGGTTGCATTCGGACATCGGCATGGTTCCGAGTGGTTTGGGCATTTTTCCGGAGTACTGGGAGGTTACCGAACCCCCGGGAGAAGTATTGGGCCTATTGGGCCTTACTGGAGGAGAGAAGAAAGGCCACGTGAGAGGGGTGACGGTGTCCTGGACTAGGGGGTACTCACCACGTCGTCTCCCGGTCAGTTAGATTGGGCCGAGGACCCCCATGGCCGTATACTCATGGGCTAGTCCGGACAGCTGCCACATACAAGGAAGATTCCACAAGACTTGGTGGTCAAGACAAGGACTCCTCCCCCACCGGCATATTCGGCTAGGACTCTTGTTATCCTAGGCCTCTGGTGCATTATATAAACCAGGGCTAGGCTAGTCGATAGATATACAAAAACAATCATAATCATAGGCTAGCTTCTAGGGTTTAGCCTTTACGATCTCGTGGTAGATCAACTCTTGTAATACTAGATCAATCAAGCAGGAAGTAGGGTATTACCTCCATCGAGAGGGCCCGAACCTGGGTAAACATCGTGTCCCTTGTCTCCTGTTACCATCGACCTTAGACGCACAGTTCGGGACCCCCTACCCGAGATCCGCCGGTTTTGACACCGACAATGGTGCTTTCATTGAGAGTTTCATTGTGTAATTGGCAAAATGATTAATGTCTCGTCTGCAGATTAACTGCGACGTTGACATCTTCGTCACCGGCTCGACTGGTCACCCTGGCTTGACCGAGGACTATGCCCTGCCTCCGATCGTCATGTTCGGACCAGGGCCTTCATCAACACTAACTCCGATCTCTATCAAGATCATGGAGGAATCGTCCATGGAGCTCGGGGGCTCAACGTCAACATTGCCCTCGGGCGACCGTGCTGTTTTTCTAGACAGCGAACGCGTATCCACCGCCACCGCCTCCTCGAGTGTCGTTTTAATGATCGCTTTAGTGGAATTATGCGGAATAGAGTCTACAACAACCCTGGAAAATTTCGTCGAATTCCGATGGAGGAATCTCTGACAATCTACGATATACCGGAGCCCTGTCAAATCCAGACGGGAATCTGGACGAGTTTAGGTCGTGGTCTCCAGAGCCCAGCTCGGAAGTCCTTTGGAAGATCCAACTGTTCATCTGCTGCAGAATTACCGTATCTACCACCCCTCAAAATTTCAGCTCGATCCGATCGTCCAAACTCCGGGAACCTTCCGATTAGTGCATCACTTTTCAGATCTGTTTCCTGCGCGAATACGGATCCGACCCGAATTCATGTTTCTTTATAACGTGATATTTGACAACCTTTTAAAAAGGAATTTTCTTCTAAGGTATTATGCGTTGTTTTTAACACGCGCCCATAAAATTTTAATCCTCCTCTGAGGTAATCTTCGCCATCACGCTGGTGTCAAAGCAGTCCGGCAATATAGCTCCACGACTGCCAACCTGCGCTAGACATGTCGTCGCTTTTTAAGCCGAGCTCAACTTCTTCGGATCCTAACTCAGCGAGCCGAATAAGAGTTAGGAATCGCCAAGGATAAATCATCACCAACATCGCCACCCCACGGATTACACGGAGCAGGCACACCGGCATCGCCGCATGGTCACTTCATCAAACCAGCATTGGCCGCGTCACAAGTTACGACCTGGGTTGGCATGGCCGCACTGTTGCTTCTTCAAGCCAATGTCCATCACGCCAAACTACTTCAACACCTCGGCTGACATGGCAGCTACAACAACTCCTCACCGGCCTACTCCGTCACCTTGGCTAGACCGGGGACTTGAC
The DNA here is from genome assembly GCF_003073215.2 of Triticum urartu. Classification (NCBI taxonomy): domain Eukaryota; kingdom Viridiplantae; phylum Streptophyta; class Magnoliopsida; order Poales; family Poaceae; genus Triticum; species Triticum urartu. The sequence continues at coordinate 455,906,591 of NC_053027.1, forward strand.
TATTTCTTCATCAACATACTCCGGTGACTTCGGCGTCACCAGCCGACCAACTTCGTCACGTTAGCTGGACCGAGGGCTTCGCAAGCCAACCTTTGCCAGCATCACCAGGCCATTGCTTTATCGCCCATTAGACAATGGGTGTGCGGATCGATTCCCGATTTTGGGAGTCTCTTTTCTTCGGAATGCTACAAGAAATAAACCAGGTGCTATTAATCATAACAATTTTTGCTTGTTGGGTTTATTTTTCTTAAGGAATTATTACTCTGGTTTGTTCCATCATCTGTACACATGTCTATCAAATGACGGCCACATTAATAACGGTCGCGTGGTGGTTCGGTCAGTTTCCGTACATAGTTCGGCGAACGCCGCATCCGGAGCCCGGACCGCCCTGCAAATTCAGGCTTTGTCACGCCTTCACTGCGTCACGCTGACGCCCTGCATCTACATTGGCTTTGACGCCATGCCACATTTCTTTAAATAAATTATTTTTGCGTAAAGCAATTATGCAAGGATTATATATATATATATTATTATTATTATTTCCTGGACCGCACTGTTTTATGTGTGCAGGTAATCGATTTTGACTGCGTTAGGTGGTCACTACTCCGGAGTGCTGAACTCCTTGCTCGGACACCTCAGGCCTGGGGGATCGGACCTCGGCCATGCCGAGGACGGCGAACCTTGTAGGATCTTTCACAGATCAATGGGCGTCTTCGTCCCGCCACAAGCTTGAATCGCGTCATCAACACCGAGCACATTAACCAGCTAAGTTGCTTTCATGCTCAAAAACTTTCAGTTTTAAATTTTGTTCGGTTCAACCAAGCATTATACTTTTCGGCACAAAGTTGTTTGTGACAAAGTTCCTTGTCAAAACTTTGTTTGTGATGCGCATATTCAAATACCTCGTTTATTTGGGGCTCCCTTGATGGAGCTTTTCCTCTTGCATATGATTATACTTGTACGGCTTCGTTCCTTGTTCGTGTATTACGCCACAATATGCACCATATTGACCTAAGCGATTTGCAAGCTGGGTTGCCTCGCTCCTGTGTTTACCCCTACGTTCCCGATTGTTCGGCTAGGGAGTAAAGGGAGCACCTCTGCAATTGTCATGATCGGGTCATCCGAGCCGGACCTCAGACTGGATGAAGCCGAAAGCTAGCTCTCTTACTGTTTTAAATAATGGTCAGCACACAAAGGAACTCATAAGTACAAAAAATCTATTGCACAAGTCTCATAGTAATAATGAGCAACCGAAGAAAGGTATCGGTGGGGGTACTATTTTCTTCGAAGATGCTTCTTACACTTTGTTAGTAATATAGCATAAGTTCCCTGAGCACGTTTTGTCTGTTACAGCCTTATGGCCTGATTGCTTGGTTATCGGAAACACCGTCGATATTCTCGACAGGGGGAGTACATAACACTTTTCGGTCCTTGGCCGAAGAGGGAGAAGCCGACGGTCGGTTAAGACGCGTATAAAGTTTGGGTGAACACATATATGATATAAGTACTTCGGTACATACAATCATTATACATAAAATTCTTTTACCCAAGTCACTTGTGGGCTCTTAAAATTTGTATATGAGCTGTAAATGTGTTTTCTTGGTCGTTGTCAAAACACGACAGAAGCACATTTTTTTCTCTTCCAATTTTTGGATTGGCATCGAACACTTGATCTTGTTCGGACGTCATGTTTTTACTGACGTTTTTTGGTTTTCCAAGCTTTTGGCACTTTTAAACTATTTGTGTGTTTTCAGCACAGGTCTCGCAGTGCAACGCCAGACACCTTTAGAGATTCGGCAAAAACATTCTCGGATCTTGCTATATATGCATTGGTTTCAAATTGTGTCTTCGGTCAATAGTTGGGTTGCCCGGCTCCTGTGCTTGACTCCTATGTTCCGCTTTGTTCGGCTAGGTGTGCAACGGGAGAACCACTGCGATTGTGCTTCCAGCTCGCATGGTTAAGCACCTCAGTGGAGAAAGCTGAAAATTGACTGCCACAATAAGCGCAAACTGGTCAGCGATCCGATGACCGTGTTAAATGATGGGTCGTTCATAACATTGGCCGAAGTGTTTACGGCTTGACCTCAGCTGTCGCCGAACATTAACCGTGGGCTCGTAGCTAGCTTCCCCAGTTTAAAGCTCCTATGACTAAGTGAAAGTTATAAAGCCAAGATATCTGATTGCCTCATTTCCGCTAACACAACCGCCTGCGGTCACCGAGACGTCGGCTAAAGGGTTGTCTGGTTATTGCAGAAACACCCTGCGTAGTATCTACAAAGGGGTAGAAGCCGATGATGGTCCACTCTCAACTGATAAACGGTCGCAATGGAGTCAAAATAAGTATCTATCATCAACATTTGTATTCATTATACAAGCATTGCCTTCCGTACTTATCGTTATATAAAGCCATAAATATGCATCAATTTGACTTCAGATTTTGGCCAAGCTGGCTTGCCTGGCTCCTGTGCTTACCCTTACGTTCTTGATTGTTTGGCTAGGCGGTAAAGGGAGCACCTCTGTGATTGTTACTACCGGGTCATCCGAGTTAGTACCTCAGACTGGGTGAAGCCGAAATCTAGCAATCTTAAAGGATCACATTGGTCGGCAATGATGGAAGTAAATTTTTTGGTTCATTAATACCATAGAGTTCGGGAACTTTCCTTGAACTAAATCCTCAATATTTTCCTCCCACATTGATCGGAGCTGAGGTTTCATGATCATGCTTAGCATGACAACCCAAAGAAGGGAACCGATAGTGGGACTATGTTCTTTGGAAGATGTTTCTTACGTTAAAAAGTAATATAACATATCTCTCTGCGTACCTTTGTTTATAAAACCGTATGGCCGGATTGCCTTGTTTGCCGTAAATCTTTGACCTCGTAAAGGCTTTATAAAGTAGGACAAACACTCCTCGGCTGCTGGCCAAGGAGGTGGAAGCCGATGGTCGGTCAACAAAGTTTTTACAATGCAGATTCAAGCATCAATGATGTAAAGTACTTGGATACATAGAATCATTACACATAATTTGTGATTTTATTACGGATATCGATCCTTAATTCGGCCACCCGTGCCCACATTAAGTCTCGGGGGCTACTGGGCTTCATGCTTATCATTTACAAATATTAAAGGGGTACATCGATCCCCTGATCTGGTGTTGCCACCCGACCAGTGGCTCGGGGGCTACTGCATTAACAATCCAATGCAGAAAATTTAAAGTGCAATATAGTTTTCGAGGAGATTATTATCCTCAAGTTGGTCGGCCACACCCAACCTGAGTCTCGGAAGCAGCCCAGGGCCAAGGTGGTGCATCACCTCGGAAGCAGTCCGGCATAAAGCTCGGGCACCAGTGGCTGGCTCCATAGCGGGCATTTCCGACATTAAGCTCGGCTAAGCTCCTTCAAACTTTTTTGAGCCAAGGTGATCTATGACACCTCGGATATAGTCCGGCGTTGAAGCTCGGATACATTCCGGCATTGGAGCCCGGATGCAGTTTGGCGTTGGAGCTCGGATACATTCCAGCGTTGGAGCTCGGTTGCGAAAGATAAATCGGATGCAATCCGGCGTTGGAGCTCGGACGCAAGAGGACACTGCCGCCCGGGAACAACTTCAAACCCGAGGTGTGGCATAAAAATAACAAGGCATTGATAATGGTCCGAAACTTAAAGGGGCTCCTCGCATACCCGATGTATAAAATCTTCGGATGCACGTTCGTGATCCTCAAGATCGAAGAAGATTTGTTGAACCATCAAGACCGACGACCGAAGATGAAGAAGAGTTCAGAAGAATCGAGGAGTGTCCCCAACTTGAAGACCGGTTCAGGGGGCCACTGATGGTGTCCTGGACTAGGGGGTACTCACCACGTCGTCTCCCGGTCAGTTAGATTGGGCCAAGGACCCCCATGGCCGTATACTCATGGGCCAGTTTGGACAGCTGCCGCATACAAGGAATATTCCACAAGACTTGGTGGTCAAGACAAGGACTCCTCCCCCACCGGCGTATTCAGTTAGGACTCTTGTTATCCTAGGCCTCTGGTGCATTATATAAACCAGGGCCAGGCTAGTCGATAGATATATAAAAACAATCATAATCATAGGCTAGCTTCTAGGGTTTAGCCTCTACGACCTCGTGGTAGATCAACTCTTGTAATACTCATATCATCAAGATCAATCAAGGAGGAAGTAGGGTATTACCTCCATCGAGAGGGCCCGAACCTGGGTAAACATCGTGTCCCCTATCTCCTGTTACCATCGACCTTAGACGCATAGTTCGGGACCCCCTACCCGAGATCCGCCGGTTTTGACACCGACAAGGGGTGCCCCCTTGCCCAAACCGAATTGGACTAGGGGATGGGGCCGGCCCCCCTCTTTCCTTCTCCCTCTCTCTCTCTCCCTTCCCCTTTTCCCTCTCCGGTGGAAGGAAGGAGGGGGAGGCGAATCCTACTTGGACTAGGAGTCCAAGTAAGACTCCCCCCTTACGGTGCGCCCCCCCTATGCCGGCCACCTACTCCTCCCCCCTTTATATACGGAGGCGGGGGCACCCCAAAGGCACAACAGACAATCTCTTAGCCGTGTGCGGTGCCCCCTCCACGGTTTACCACCTCGATCATATCGTCGTAGTGCTTAGGCAAAGCCCTGCGCCGGTAACTTCATCATCACCGTCTCCACGCCGTCATGCTGACGGAACTCTCCCTCGTCCTCAACTGGGTCAAGATCTCGAGGGACGTCATCGAGCTGAACGTGTGCTGAACACGGAGGTGCCGTACATCCGGTGCTAGGATCGGTTGGATTGCGAAGACGTTCGACTACATCAACCGCGTTACTAAATGCTTCTGCTTTTGGTCTATGAGGGTACGTGGACACACTCTCCCCTCTCGTTGCTATGCATCACCTAGATAGATCTTGCATGATCGTAGGAATTTTTTTGAAATACTGCGTTCCCCTACAGTGGCATTCGAGCCAGGTCTATGCTTAGATGTTTTATGCACGAGTAGAACACAAAGAGTTGTGGGCGATAATAGTCATACTGCTTACCACCAATGTCTTACTTTGATTCTGCGGTATTGTTGGATGAAGCGGCCAAGACCGACATTACATGACCGCGTTCATGAGACTGGTTCTACCGACGTGCTTCGCACATAGGTGGCTGGCGGGTGCCTATTTCTCAAACTTTAGTTGAATCGAGTTTGACTACGGACGGTCCTTGTTGAAGGTTAAAACATCACACTTGACAAAAAATCATTGTGGTTTTGATGCGTAGGTAAGAACGGTTCTTGCTAGTAGCCCGTAGCAGCCACGTAAAACTTGCAACAACAAAGTAGAGGACGTCTAACTTGTTTTTGCAGGGCATGTTGTGATGTGATATGGTCAATACGTGATGAGATATAAATTGTTGCATGAGATGATCATGTTTTGTTGAAGTTATCAGCACCTGGCAGGAGCCTTATGGTTGTCTCTTTATTGCATAAGATGCAAGCGCTATATAATTGCTTTACTTTATCGCTATGCGATAACAATAGTTGCAAAAGCAATAGTTGGCGAGACGACCATGTGATGACACGTTGATAGAGATCAAGATGACGAAGATCATGGTGTCATGCCGGTGACGATGGAGATCATGACGGTACTTTGGAGATGGAGATCAAAGGCACAAGATGATGATGGCCATATCATGTCACACATTTTGATTGCAGGTGATGTTTATCTTTCATGCATCTTATTTTGCTTAGTACGGCGGTAGCATTATAAGATGACCCCTCAGTAAATTTCAAGGTGTAAGTGTTCTCCCTGAGCATGCACCGTTGCGACAGTTCGTCGTGCCGAGACACCACGTGATGATCGGGTGTGATAAGCTCTACGTTCACATACAACGGGTGCAAGCCAGTTTTGCACACGCGGAATACTCTGGTTAAACTTGATGAGCCTAGCATAAGCAGATATGGCCTCAGAACACTGAGACCGAAAGGTCGAATGTGAATCATATAGTAGACATGATCAACATAGTGATGTTCACCATTGAAAACTACTCCATCACATGTGATGATCGGACATGGTTTAGTTGATATGGATCACGTGATCATTTAGATGACTAGAGGGATGTCTATCTAAGTGGGAGTTCTTAAGTAATATGATTAATTGAACTTTAATTTATCATGAACTTAATCCTGATAGTATTTGTAAATTATGTTGTAGATCAATAGCTCACGTTATAGCTCCTCGTTTATTTTTGATATGTTCCTAGAGAAAAATAAGTTGAAAGATGATAGTAGCAATGATGCGGACTGGATCCATGATCTGAGGATTATCCTCATTGTTGCACAGAAGAATTACGTCCTGGAAGCACCGCTAGGTGCAAGACCCGCTGCAGGAGCAACTCCGGACGTTGTGAACGTCTGGCAGAGCAAAGTTGATGCCTACTCGATAGTTCAGTGTGCCATGCTTTACGGCTTAGAATCGGGACTTCAAAGATGTTTTAAACGTCATGGAGCATATGAGATGTTCCAGGAGTTGAAATTACTATTTGAAGCAAATGCCCGAATTGAGAGATATGAAGTCTCCAATAAGTTCTATAGCTGCAAAATGGAGGAGAATAGTCCTGTCAGTGAACATATACTCAGAATGTCTAGGTATCACAACCACTTGACTCAACTGAGAGTTAATCTTCCTGATGATAGTGTCATTGACAAAGTTCTTCAATCACTGCCACCAAGCTACGAAAGCTTCGTGATGAACTATAATATGCAAGGGATGGATAAGACAATTCCCGAGCTCTTCGCGATGCTAAAGGCTGCGGAGGTAGAAATCAAGAAGGAGCATCAAGTGTTGATGGTTAACAAGACCACTAGTTTCAAGAAAAAGGGCAAAGGGAAGAAGGGGAACTTCAAGAAGAACGGCAAACAAGTTGTTTCTCAAGTGAAGAATCCCAAGTCTGTACCTAAGCCTGAGACTGAGTGCTTCTACTACAAAGGGACTGGTCACTGGAAGCGAAACTGCCCCAAGTATTTGGCGGATAAGAAGGATGGCAAAGTGAAAGGTATATTTGATATACATGTTATTGATGTTTACTTTACTAATGCTCGTAGTAGCGCCTGGGTATTTGATACTGGTTCTGTTGCTCATATTTGCAACTCGAAACAAGGGCTACGGATTAAACGAAGATTGGCTAAGGACGAGGTGACGATGCGCGTGGGAAATGGTTCCAAAGTCGATGTGATCTCCGTCGGCACACTACCTCTATATCTACCGACAGGATTAGTTTTAGACCTAAATAATTGTTATTTGGTGCCAACATTGAGCATGGACATTATATCTGGATCTTTTTTTATGCGAGACGATTATTCATTTAAATCAGAGAATAATGGTTGTTCTATTTATATGAGTAATATCTTTTATGGTCATGCACCCTTGATGAGTGGTCTATTTTTGTTGAATCTCGATTATAGTGATACACATATTCATAATATTGAAGCCAAAAGATGCAAGGTTAATAATGATAGTGCAACTTATTTGTGGCACTGCCGTTTAGGTCATATTGGTGTAAAGTGCATGAAGAAACTCCGTGCTGATGGGATTTTGGAATCACTTGATGCTTGCGAACCATGCCTCATGGGCAAGATGACTAAGACTCCGTTCTCTGGAACAATGGAGCCAACAACTGATTTATTGGAAATAATACATACTGATGTATGCGGTCCAATGAGTGTTGAGGCTCGTGGCAGGTATCGTTATTTTCTGACCTTCAAAGATGATTTTAGTAGATATGGGTATATCTACTTGATGAAACATAAGTCTGAAACATTTGAAAAGTTCAAAGAATTTCAGAGTGAAGTGGAAAATCATCATAACAAGAAAATAAAGTTTCTACAATCTGATCATGGAGGTGAATATTTGAGTTATGAGTTTGGTCTTCATTTGAAACAGTGTGGAATAGTTTCACAACTCACGCCACCTGGAACACCACAGTGTAATGGTGTGTCAGAACGTTGTAACTGTACTTTATTAGATATGGTGCGATCTATGATGTCTCTTACTGATTTACCGCTACCGTTTTAGGGTTATGCTTTAGAGACGGCTGCATTCACGTTAAATAGGGCACCATCTAAATCTGTTGAGACGACACCGCATGAACTGACGTTTGGCAAGAAACCTAAGCTGTCATTTCTTAAAGTTTGGGGTTGCGATGCTTATGTGAAAAAGCTTCAACCTGATAAGCTCGAACCCAAATCGGAGAAATGTGTGTTCATAGGATACCCAAAAGAAACTGTTGGGTACACCTTCTATCACAAATCCGAAGGCAAGATCTTTGTTGCTAAGAATGGATCCTTTCTAGAGAAGGAGTTTCTCTCGAAGAAGTGAGTGGGAGGAAAGTAGAACCTGATGAGGTAATTGTACCTTCTCTCAAATTGTAAAGTAGCTCGTCACAGAAAACCGTTCCTGTGATACCTACACCAACTAGAGAGGAATGATAATGATCATGAAACTTCAGATCAATTTACTACCGAACCTCGTAGGTCAACCAGAGCCTGTTCCGCACAAGAGTGGTACGGTAATCCTGTTCTGGAAGTCATGTTACTAGACCATGATGAACTTACGAACTATGAGGAAGCGATGATGAGCCCAAATTCCATGAAATGGCTTGAGGCCATGAAGTCTGAGATGGGATCCATGTATGAGAACAAAGTATGGACTTTGATTGACTTGCCTAATGATCGGCGAGCCATTGAGAATAATTGGATCTTCAAGAGGAAGACGGACGCTGATAGTAGTGTTACTATTTACAAAGCTCGAATTATCACAAAAAGGTTTTCAACAAGTGTTGACTATGATGAGATGTTCTCACTCGTATCGATGCTTAAAGTCTATCTGAATCATGTTAGCAATTGCCGCATTTCATGAAATCTGGCAAATGGATGTCAAAACTGTATTCCATAATGGATATCTTAAAGAAGAGTTGTATATGATGCAACCAGAAGGTTTTGTCGATCCTAAAGGTGCTAACAAAGTGTGCAAGCTCCAGCGATCCATCTATGGACTGATGCAAGCCTCTCGGAGTTGGAATATATGCTTTGATAGTGTGATCAAAGGATATGGTTTTATACAGACTTTTGGAGAAGTTTGTATTTACAAGAAAGTGAGTGGGAGCACTACAACCTTTCTGATAGGTATATGTGAATGACATATTGTTGAACAAAAATGATGTAGAATTTTCTGGAAAGCATAAAGGAGTGTTTGAAAGGATTTTTTTCAAAGAAAGACCTCGGTGAAGCTACTTACATATTGAGCATCAAGATCTATAGAGATAGATCAAGACACTTGATAAGATTTTTCAATGAGAACATATACCTTGACAAGATTTTGAAGTAGTTCAAAATGGAACAGTCAAAGAAATAGTTCTTGCCTGTGTTGCAAGGTGTGAAGTTGAGTAAGACTCAAAAACCCGACCACATCAGAATATAGAAAGAGAATGAAAGACATTCCCTATGCCTCAGTCATAGATTCTATAAAATATGCCATGCTGTATACCAGACCTATTATGTACCTTGCCATGAGTTTGGCAAAGGGGTACAATATTGATGCATGAGTGGATCACTGGACAATGGTCAAAATTATCCTTAGAAGACTAAGGAGATATTTCTCGGTTATGGAGGTGATAAAGAGTTCGTCGTAAAGAGTTACATAGATGCAAGCTTTTACACCGATCCGGATGACTCTCAGTCTCAATCCGGATACATATTGAAAGTGGGTGCAATTAACTAGAGTAGTGATGACCCACAAGTATAGGGGATCTATCGTAGTCCTTTCGATAAGTAAGAGTGTCGAACCCAACGAGGAGTAGAAGGAAATGATAAGCAGTTTCCAGCAAGGTATTCTTTGCAAGTACTTAAATAAGTGGTAATAGATAGTTTTGTGATAGGATAATTTGTAACGAGCAACAAGTAACAAAAGTAAATAAAGTGTAGCAAAGTGGCCCAATCCTTTTTGTAGCAAAGGACAAGCCTGGACAAACTCTTATATAGAGGAAAGCGCTCCCGAGGACACATGGGAATATCGTCAAGCTAGTTTTCATCACGCTCATATGATTCGCGTTTGGTACTTTGATAATTTGGTATATGGGTGGACCGGTGCTTGGGTACTGTCCTTACTTGGACAAGCATCCCACTTATGATTAACCTCTATTGCAAGCATCCGCAACTACAACAAAAGAATTAAGGTAAACCTAACCATAGCATGAAACATATGGATCCAAATCAGCCCCTTACGAAGCAACACATAAACTAGGGTTTAAGCTTCTGTCACTCTAGCAACGCATCATCTACTTATTACTTCCCAATGCCTTCCTCTAGGCCCAAATAATGGTGAAGTGTTATGTAGTCGACGTTCACATAACACCACTAGAGGCTAGACAACATACATCTCATCAAAATATCGAACGAATACCAAATTCATATGACTACTAATAGCAAGACTTCTCCCATGTCCTCAGGAACAAACGTAACTACTCACAAAGCATATTCATGTTCATAATCAGAGGGGTATTAATATGCATATAGGATATGAACATATGATCTTCCACCAAATAAACCAACTAGCATCAACTACAAGGAGTAATTAACACTACTAGCAACCTACTAGTACCAATCCCGGACTTGGATACAAGAATTGGATACAAGAGATGAACTAGGGTTTTGAGAGGAGATGGTGCCGATGAAGATGTTGATGGAGATTGACCTCTCCCGATGAGAGGAGCGTTGATGAAGACGATGGCGATGATTTCCCCCTCCCAGAGGGAAGTTTCCCCGGCAGAACAGCTCTGCTGGAGCACTAGATTGGATCCACCAAGGTTCCGCCTTGTGGCGGCGGAGTTTCGTCTGAGGAGATGGCTTATGAATTTTTTCCTCATCAAAAGACAACATATAGCAGAAGATGGCCATCGGAGGGCCACCAGGGGGGCCACGAGGTAGGGGGCGAGCCCAGGGGGTAGGGTGCGCCCCTACCCTCGTGGGCAGGGTGTGGCCCCCCTGGTGAACTTCTTCCGCTGAGTATTTTTTATATATTCTGAAAACGTCTTCCGTGAAGTTCCAGGAATTTTGGAGCTGTGCAGAATAGGTCTCTAATATTTGCTCCTTTTCCAGCCCAGAATCCCAGCTGCCGCATTCTCCCTCTTTATGTAAAACCTTGTAAAATAAGAGAGAATATGCATAAGTATTGTGACATAATGTGTAATAACAGCCCATAATGCAATAAATATCGATATAAAAGCATGATGCAAAATGGACGTATTAACTCCCCCAAGCTTAGACCTCGCTTGTCCTCAAGCGAAAGCCGGTAACAATAAATATGTCCACATGTTTAGAGGTAGAGGTGTCGATAAAATAAAATACGGATATGAGGGCATCATGATCATTCTTAGAACAACAACATATATGGATATTGTCATATGATTTCTTATGCTAGAGTAATAATTCAGTCACAATTTCAAGTATGAATCATAAACTTCATTGACAACTAACAAATTATAATCTCGATCATTGGGGCAATTGCAATTTATCATAACATAGGAAAGAGTCAATATAAGAGCTTTTCAGCAAGTCCACATACTAAACTATCATATAGTCTTTCACAATTGCTGACACTCACGCAATACTTATGGGTATGGAGTTTTAATCGGCCACTGAGAAAGATAGGGGCTTATAATTTTGCCTCCCAACGTTTTACCTCAAGGGTAATGTCAACAATAATAGTTCATGAAAACTCACATCCAATTAGCCATATATACCAGGATCTTTCCAACATATTGTGCTTGCCAAAGGATAAAATATAAAAAGGAAGGGTGAAGATCACCATGACTCTTATGCAAGGTAGGAGATAAAAGTAAAAGACAGGCCCTTCACAGAGGGAAGCAGAGCTTGTCATGCACTTTTATGGTTGGATGCACAAAATCTTAATGCGAAAGAACGTCACTTTATATTGCCACTTGCGATATGGACCTTTATTATGCAGTCTGTCGCTTTTATTTCTTCCATATCACACGATTGTATAAAGCTTATTTTCTCCCACACTAGTAAGTCATACATATTTAGAGAGCAATTTTTATTGCTTGCATCGATGACAACTGATGACCCACAAGTATAGGGGATCTATCGTAGTCCTTCCGATAAGTAAGAGTGTCGAACCCAACGAGGAGCAGAAGGAAATGATAAGTGGTTTCCAGCAAGGTATTCTCTGCAAGTACTGAAATAAGTGGTAACAAATAGCTTTGTGATAGGATAAGTTGTAACAAGCAACAATTAACAAAAGTAAATAAAGTGCAGCAAGGTGGCCCAATCCTTTTTGTAGCAAAGGACAAGCCTGGACAAACTCTTATATAAGGAAAAGCGCTCCCGAGGACACATGGGAATATCGTCAAGCTAGTTTTCATCACGTTCATATGATTCGTGTTCAGTACTTTGATAATTTGATATGTGGGTGGTGTTGGGGATCGTAGCAGAAATTTAAAATTTTCTACGCATCACCAAGATCAATCTATGGAGTCATCTAGCAACGAGAGAGAGGGAGTGCATCTTCATACCCTTGAAGATCGCTAAGCGGAAGCGTTCAAGAGAACGGGGTTGATGGAGTCGTACTCGTCGTGATCCAAATCACCGATGATCCTAGCGCCGAACTGACGGCACCTCCGCGTTCAACACACGTACGGAGCGGAGACGTATCCTCCTTCTTGATCCAGCAAGGGGGAGGAGAAGTTGACGGAGATCCAGCAGCACGACGGCATGGTGGTGGAAGTAGCGGGATCCCGGCAGGGCTTCACCAAGCACAAGCGGGGAGGAAGAGGTGTCACGGGAGGGAGGGAGGCGCCAGGGCTTCAGGTGCGGCTGCCCTCCCTCCCCTCCACTATATATAGGGGCGTAGGGGGGGGGGGGCGCCGACCCCTTGTAGATCCCATCTAGGGAGGGGGGCGGCAGCCCTAGGGGTGGCTTGGCCTCCAAGCCAAGTGGAGGCGCCCCCACCCCTTAGGGTTTCGAATCCTAGGCGCATGGGAGGCCCAAGGGGGGCGCACCAGCCCACCAGGGGCTGGTTCCCACGGCCCTTCAGCCCATGGGGCCCTCCGGGATAGGTGGCCCCAACCGGTGGACCCCTGGGACCCTTCTAGTGGTCCCGGTACAATACCGATGACCCCGAAACCTTCCCGATGGCTGAAACTGGACTTCCTATATATAAATCTTTACCTCCGGACCATTCCGGAACTCCTCGTGACGTCCGAGATCTCATCCGGGACTCCGAAAAACTTCCGGGTTACCGCATAATATCTCTACAACCCTAGCGTCACCGAACCTTAAGTGTGTAGACCCTACGGGTTCGGGAACCATGCAGACATGACCGAGACAACTCTCCGGCCAATAACCAACAACGGGATCTAGATACCCATGTTGGCTCCCACATGTTCCACGACGATCTCATCGGATGAACCACGATGTCAAGGATTCAATCAATCCCGTATACAATTCCCTTTGTCTACCGGTATAGTACTTGCCCGAGATTCGATCGTCGGTATCCCGATACCTTGTTCAATCTCATTACCAGCAAGTCTCTTTACTCGTTCCGTAACACATCATCCCATGATCAACTCCTTGGTCACATTATGCACATTATAATGATGTCCTACCGAATGGGCCCAGAGATACCTCTCCGTTTACACGGAGTGACAAATCCCAGTCTCGATTCGTGCCAACCCAACAGACACTTTCGGAGATACCCGCAGTGCACCTTTATAGCCACCCTGTTACGTTGTGACGTTTGGTACACCCAAAGCATTCCTACGGTATCCAGGAGTTGCACAATCTCATGGTCTAAGGAAATGATACTTGACATTAGAAAAGCTTTAGCATACGAACTACACGATCTTGTGCTAGGCTTAGGATTGGGTCTTGTCCATCACATAATTCTCCTAATGATGTGATCCCGTTATCAATGACATCCAATGTCCATGGTCAGGAAACTGTAACCATCTATTGATCAACGAGCTAGTCAACTAGAGGCTTACTAGGGACATGGTGTTGTCTATGTATCCACACATGTATCTGAGTTTCCTATCAATACAATTCTAGCATGGATAATAACCGATTATCATGAACAAGGAAATATAATAATAACTAATTTATTATTGCCTCTAGGGCATATTTCCAACAGTCTCCCACTTGCACTAGAGTCAATAATCTAGTTCACATCGCTATGTGATTAACACTCAAGGTCACATCCCCATGTGACTAACACCCAAGAGTTTACTAGAGTCAATAATCTAGTTCACATTACCATGTGATTAACACTCAATGAGTTCTGGGTTTGATCATGTTATGCTTGTGAGAGATGTTATAGTCAACAGGTCTGAACCTTTCAGATCCGTGTGTGCTTTACAAATCTCTATGTCATCTTGTAGATGCAGCTACCACGCTCTATTTGGAGCTATTCCAAATAACTGTTCTACTATACGAATCCGGTTTACTACTCAGAATCATCTAGATTAGTGTCAAAGATTGCATCGGCGTAACCCTTTACGACGAACTCTTTTATCACCTCCATAATCGAGAAAATTCCTTAGTCCACTAGTTACTAAGGATAACCTTGACCGTTGTCCTGTGATCCATTCCTAGATCACACTTGTACCCCTTGAGGTGCCGTACACAACATAGCATACTTTAGAGCCTACGTCTAAAGCATAGGGGACGACCTTCGTCCTTTCTCTCTATTCTGCCGTGGTCATGTCTTGAGTCTTACTCAATACTCATACCTTATAACACAACCAAGAACTCCTTTTTTGCCGATCTATTTTTTTGAACTCCTTCAAAATCTTGTCATGGTATGTTCTCGTTTGAAAGTACTATTAAGCGATTTGATCTATCCTTATAGATCTTGATGCTCAATGTTCAAGTAGCTTAATCCAGGTTTTCCATCAAAAAACACTTTTCAAATAACCCTGTATGCTTTCTAGAAATTCTACATCATTTTGATCAACAATATGTTAACAACATATACTCATCAAAAATTCTATAATGCTCCCACTCACTCCTTTGGAAATACAAGTTTCTCATAAACTTTGTATAAACTCAAAATCTTTGATCATCTCATCAAAGCGTACATTCCAACTCCGAGATGCTTACTCCAGTCCTTAGAAGGATTGCTGGAGCTTTGCATACTTGTCAGCATCTTTCAGGATTGACAAAACCTTCTGGTTGTATCACATACAACCTTTCCTCAAGAAAAATGTCGAGGAAACAATGTTTTGACATCCTATCTGCAAGATTTCATAAATAATGCAGTAACTGCTAACATAATTCCAACAGACTCTTAGCATCACTACGAGTGAGAAAGTCTCATCGTAGTCAACTCCTTGAACTTGTCGAGAAACATCTTAACGACAAGTCGAGCTTTCTTAATGGTGACACTTACCATCATTGTCTATCTTCCTTTTAAAATCCATCTGCACCTAACAGCCTTACGACCATCAAGTAGTTCTTTCAAAGTCTATACTTTGTTTTATACATGGATCCTCTCTCGGATTTTATGGCCTCGAGCCATTCGTCGGAATCCGGGCCCACCATCGCTTCTCCATAGCTCGTAGGTTCATTGTTGTCTAGCAACATGACTTCCAAGAAAGGATTACGTACCACTCTGAAGTAGTACACATCCTTGTCGACCTATGAGGTTTGGTAGTGACTTGATCCGAAGTTTCATGATCACTATCATAAGCTTCCACTTCAATTGGTGTAGGTGCCACAGGAACAACTTCCTATGCCTTGCTACACACTAGTTGAAGTGTGTAGCGACCAGACCTCAAACAGTCTGATCTCTGTGCTCCGGTGTCATCCCTGGATCAGTAATGCTGACACCACACAGTACTCGGAGGATTTATAGCAGAGTAGCAATCACACACTTATTACATCGAGTGTCTCAGAAGAGAACTTATTACAATAAATATGGATTAAGGCCATCTAATAACGATAACAGCGGAAGGCTTGGAAGATAAGTGAGTCCATCAACTCCAACGGCATCACTGAGTATAGAACCACGACCTAAAAACTCCTTAATCGTCGTCTGAAAAGTCTGCAACATTAACGTTGCAGCTCGAAAACGGGTCAGCACATGGAATATGCTGGCAAGGTAACACATAGAGAGTAATGGAATGAAACAGCTATACTATATGCATATTTGGCTGGTGGAAAGCTCTATGGTTACAGTTTTTGCATAAAGCCAATTTTTCCCTACTTCAAAGGAATAATTTTATTTAACTATCATGGTAGTTGTTAAACATTGAGAATGGTTGACAGCATTCTCAATCCCAATTAAGCATCATCATTAAACATAACCCAACAAAATTAATTTAGAGTAACATGTTGAGATTCACATGATAATCCAGGTACTAGATACTCAAGATGTCCATAACCGGGGACACGGCTAATCATGATTAGTTTGTTACACTTTGCAGAGGTTTGCACACGTTTCCCCACAAGACTCGATCGCCTCCGTTTAGTTTCTCGCACTACAGGGTGTTTGAGAAGACGGATGACCGATACATAGTCTTTCAGAAGCACTAGCACCTTACAATCGGGTAGACCGTACCACCTACATCCCCTACATCTGCTAGTCTACCACTGTAAGAGTTCGCACAACTTAGTCAACTATGCTAGAGCCCATAATAGCTTGTGGCTGCACACGTAAGTTTCTAGTATGAATAGTCTTATGATCCCTTTGAGCCTGGGTGGCGGTCCAAAAGAAAACAGGCAAGTCCTGGAATACCCAGGTGCCTCAATCCACCCAAATGTGTGTTTAAGTTGCCACCTTAGATAAACCACTAATTAACAATCTCACATCTGTCAATGGATTTCACTCACCCAATCCACGTCTACTAGCATAGCATGGCATGTTAAGCAAACGTAGAAGTAACTCCCAAAGGTTTGAAAATAAACTGGTAATAGGTACTACCTCATCTACTTCCCATCCCACGATTTAATTAGATCCTAATCATGCAATGTGTGAGGATTGATCTAATGTAATAAAACTGGGAAGTAGAGAAGGTATGATCAAATTGTTACTTGCCTTGCTGATGATCCGGGAAAACTAGCGATTCGAAGTAACAGGCGGCGCACTCCGGATACTCTATCGCAAACAAACAAACAAACAAGCATACAATAAGTACTCATATAATGCACAGGTAAAACTCAAATAATAGATCTAACCAGAAGGTTCAACTTAAGAACTCCGGTTGGCAAAAGAATCAAATCGAACGAAGCAACAAAAGACAAACGGCGAATGAAAACAACTTCGTTCTAGTAATCTGGATCTAGGGCAAATTTTACAGTAGCAAAATCTTGTTTAGGTTGGTTAAACGGATAGAGGGTTTCGAGACGAAACCCTAGGCACTTGAATCGCCTGATTCCGATAAACGAGCGAAAAGATAAACTAAAACGAAAATTGGATCAGGAATCGCGATCAGAAAAATCGCGGATTTAATCCGAGAAAAAGAAAAACAAAGAACAGATTAACGAACGAACGTTTGTTATCTGAAACTAAACGATGAACGCGTTCGTTAAAACGAACGAATCGGTGAACGTTCACTAATTAAATAAACCAGAGAAATAAACCGATCTAGGGTTTCGAAAAAAATAAACCGAGGCGGTTTTTTTTAAACCGAACGGCGAACGGCGGCGGCTATACCTCCGGCGAGGCACTCCGGCGGGTGGGGCGGGGCTCCGGCGGCGGCGGTGGCTATGCGGGGCGGCGCAGCAGCGGCAGCGGCGGCGGCGGCAGCGCAGGCGGCGGGGCGGCTGCGGCTTGGCGGGCGGCGGGGCGGGGTGAGGTGAGGGGCGGCGGGGCGGCTCGGTATTTAAGAGAGGGGGGGGGGGGCTGCCTTGGGGGAGGGGGCACGGCGGCGGCCCCGAGCCAGACTCGGGCGGCGGCGCGGCTCTGGTCTCCTGGAGGGAGACGCAGGCGGCGGGGTGGGCCGTCGGCTGGGCCTTGGCCCAGTCGGCGCGCGGCGCGTTTTTTTTAAATATTCCGCTTGGAAGAAAAGAAAAAAAGAAATACTAAACGGACTCCAAAAATTCCGAAATAAATTTTCACGGGCTTCTAAAATCGAGCCTCACAAGGTGAACATTTATTTGGGACCTAAATGCAAATGTAAAAACGCATTTTTTTTCCTAATTTCAAATAAAACACCAAAAAACTCCGAAATAAAATCTTATTTGATTTTATTATTAAATCCTCAATATTTATTTATTTTGGGAAAGTCATTTTATTCCCTCTCTCATATTTCTGTATTATAAATAATTGATGATAAAATAAATAAAATCAAATGATCCTATTCTCAAAATTTGAGAGAACTCAAATATGAAAATATCGAAATCCCCAACTCTCTCCGTGGGTCATTGAGTTGCGTAGAATTTCTAGGATCAACCAAAATGCAAAAGAAATATGATATGCATTGATGATCTAATGTATAACATTCCAAATTGAAAATTTGGGATGTTACAAAGTGACGGTTC
The DNA here is from genome assembly GCF_003073215.2 of Triticum urartu. Taxonomy (NCBI): domain Eukaryota; kingdom Viridiplantae; phylum Streptophyta; class Magnoliopsida; order Poales; family Poaceae; genus Triticum; species Triticum urartu. Next base: position 455,925,120 of record NC_053027.1, read on the forward strand.
AATAACCTCATCAAGTCTCCACCATCCTCCCACTCAATTCTTTTGAGAGAAACTTTTCCTCGAGAAAGGACCCGTTTCTAGAAACAATCACTTTTGCTTCCGGATTTGAAATAGGAGGTATACCCAACTATTTTTCGGTATTCTATGAAGATGCATTTATCCGCTTTGGGTTCGAGCTCATGAGCCTGAAACTTTTTCACATAAGCATTGCAGCCCTAAACTTTTAAGAAACGACAGCTTAGGTTTCTCTAAACCATAGTTCATACGGTGTCGTCTCAAAGGAATTGTGTGGTGCCCTATTTAAAGTGAATGCGGTTGTCTCTAATGCCTAACCCATAAACGATAGTGGTAATTAGATAAGAGACATCATGGTATGCACCATATCCAATAGGGTGCAGTTATGATGTTCGGACACACCATCACACTATGGTGGTCCAGGCGGTATTAGTTGCGAAACAATTTCCACAATGTCTTAATTGTGTGCCAAACTCGTAACTCAGATATTCATCTCTATGATCATATCATAGACATTCTATCATCTTGTCACGACGATCTTCAACTTCACTCTGAAATTACTTAAACCTTTCAATAATTCAGACTTGTGTTTCATCAAGTAAATATACTCAGTATCTACTCAAATCATCTATGAAGTAAGAACATAACGATATCCACTGCGTGCCTCAGCACTTATTGGACTGCACACATCAAAATGTATTACTTCCAACAAGTTGCTTTCTTGTTCCATCTTACTGAAAACGAGGCCTTTCAGTCATCTTGCCCTTGTGGTATGATTTGCATGTCTCAAGTGATTTCAAAATCAAGTGAGTCCAAACGATCCATCTGCATGGAGTTTCTTCATGCATATCTACCAATAGACATGGTTCGCATGTCTCAATCTTTTCAAAACGAGTGAGTCCAAAGATCCATCAACATGGAGCTTCTTCATGCGTTTGATACCAATATGACTCAAATGGCAGTGCCACAAGTATGTGGTACTATCATTACTATCTTATATATTTTGGCATGAACATGTGTATCACTACGATCGAGATTCAATGAACCATTCATTTTAGGTGCAAGACCATTGAAGGTATTATTCAAATAAACAGAGTAACCATTATTCTCCTTAAATGAATAACCATATTGCGATAAACATGATCCAATCATGTCTATGCTCAATGCAAACACCAAATAACAATTATTTAGGTTTAACACCAATCTCGATGGTAGAGGGAGCATGCGATGATTGATCACATCAACCTTGGAAACACTTCCAACACATATCGTCATCTCACCTTCAGCTAGTCTCCGTTTATTCTGTAGCCTTTTATTTCGAGTTACTAACACTTAGCAACTGAACCGGTATTTTAATACCCTGGTGCTACTAGGAGTACTAGTAAAGTACACATTAATATAACGTATTTCCAAAATACTTCTGTCGACCTTGCCAGCCTTCTCATCTACCAAGCATCTAGGGTAGTTCTGCTTCAGTGACCGTTCCCCTCATTACAGAAGCACTTAGTCTCGGGTTTGGTTCAACCTTGGGTTTCTTCACTAGAGCAGCAACTGATTTGCTGTCTCATGAAGTATCCCTTCTTTCCATTGCCCTTCTTGAAACTAGTGGTTTAACCATCAACAATTGATGCTCCTACTTGATTTCTACTTTCGCGGTGTCAAACATCACGAGTTGCTCAAGGATCATCATGTCTATCCCTGATATGTTATAGTTCATCACAAAGCTCCAATAGCTTGGTGGCAGTGACTATGGAGAATCATCACTATCTCATCTGGAAGATTAACTCCCACTCGATTCAAGCGATTGCAGTACTCAGACAATCTGAGCACATGCTTAACGATTGAGCTTTTCTCCCTTAGTTTGCAGGCTTAAGAAACTTGTCAGAGGTCTCATACCTCTTGACGTGGGCACTAGTCTGAAATCCCAATTTCAGTCTTTGGGACATCTCATATGTTCTGCGACGTTTCAAAAATGTCTTTGGTGCCACAATTCTAAACCGTTAGCATTATGCATTGAACTATCATGTAGTCATCAAAACGTGTATGTCAGATGTTTCCCAACATCTACAGACGACGCTCGAGGTTCAACACACTGAGCGGTGCATTAAGGACATAATCCTTTTGTGCAGCAATGAGGACAATCCTCAGTTTACGGACCCAGTCCGCATAATTGCTACTGTCAACTCTCAACTAAATTTTCTCTAGGAACATATCTAAAACAGTAGAACCAAAGCGTGAGCTACGACATAATTTGCAAAGACCTATTGACTATGTTCATAATAATTAAGTTCATCTAATCAAATTATTTAATGAACTCCCACTTAGATAGACATCCCTCTAGTCATCTAAGTGATACATGATCCGAGTCAACTAGGCTGTGTCCGATCATCACGTGAGACGGACTAGTCATCATCGGTGAACATCTTCATGTTGATCGTATCTTCTATAGGACTCATGTTCGACCTTTCAGTCTTCCGTGTTCCGAGGCCATGTCTGTACATGCTAGGCTCGTCAAGTCAACCTAAGTGTATTGCGTGTGTAAATCTGGCTTACACCCGTTGTATGCGAACGTTAGAACCTATCACACCCGATCATCACGTGGTGCTTCGGAACACCTTAGCAACAGTGCATAGTTAGGGGGAACACTTTCTTGAAATTATGGTGAGGGATCATCTTATTTATTCTACCGTCGTTCAAAGCAAATAAGATGTAAACCATGATAAACATCACATGCAATCAAATAGTGACATGATATGGCCAATATCATTTTGCTCCTTTTGATCTCCATCTTCGGGGTGCCATGATCATCGTCGTCACCGGCATGACACCATGATCTCCATCATCGTGTCTTCATGGAGTTGTGTCGTCAACTATTACTCCTACTACTATGGCTAACGGTTAGCGATAAAGTAAAGTAATTACATGACGTATAAGTTGACACGCAGGTCATAAATAAATTAAGACAACTCCTATGGCTCCTGCCGGTTGTCATACTCATCGACATGCAAGTCGTGATTCCTATTACAAGAACATGATCAATCTCATACATCACATATATCATTCATCACATCCTTTTGGCCATATCACATCACACGACATATGCTGCAAAAACAAGTTAGACGTCCTCTAATTGTTGTTGCAAGTTTTTACATGGCTGCTTGTAACACCCCGGATATGACTTTCCCAATATGTATTCCAACTCTTGCCGTTTCCGGCGTTAAGTTATTTTGTTTTTCTCGGGTTCGGGTTTTTGTCTCCGTGTGTTGTTCTCGTTGTCTTGCATCTCATATCATGTCATAATGTGCATTGCATTTGCATACGTGATCATCTCATGCATTCGAGCATTTTCCCCGTTGTCCGTTTTGCATTCCGGCACTTCGTTCTCCTCCGGTGGTCATTTCTACCTTTCTTTCGTGTGTGGGGATTAAACATTTCTGGATTGGACCGAGACTTGCCAAGCGGCCTTGGTTTACTACCGGTAGACCGCCTGTCAAGTTTCGTATCATTTGGACTTCGTTTGATACTCCAATGGTTAACCGAGGGACCGAAAAGGCCTCGTGTGTGTTGCAGCCCAACACCCTTCCAATTTGGCCCAAAACCCACCAAAACCCTCTCCATCATCTAGAGCATTCGATCACGATCGCGTGGCTGAAAACCGCACCTCATTTGGACACTCCTAGCTCCCTCTAGGCCTATAAATAGGTCCTCCTCCGAAAATCCGGATCTCTTCCCCGTCCAAACCCTAAAAATCGCCCCGCCGCCACCGGACACGTCCGGCCGCCGCCGGACGAAGTCGCCGCCGCCGCCCGCGCCAATCAGGAGGCGCCACGTGGCCGGCCGCCTCCTCCCACCGCCGCCCATCTCCTACCTCCCGCCGCCGCCTTGCTCAGCTCCGGCGAGCGCGAGCCGCCGCACCACCGCTCCGGCGCGCTGCCCGCCCGCGCGCCTCGCCGCCCGGCCGCCGTGCGCCGCCCACCGTCGCCCGCCGCCTCCTCGATGTCCGGCCCCGCCGACCTCCTCCTCCCCTCGTCGCCGGCCTCCTCCACGCCAAATCCGGCCGCCGTCGACTACAACTCCGGCCGGAGAGCTTCGGGAAGCGCGCCGCTACAGTGCCGGTCGATCTGAGATCTAGATCCAGTTTTCCTCGCGGTTGACTTTTTGCCCGAAACCCTAGTTCATATGCTCCTGTTCATCGCATCGTAACTCCTCATCCGTAACTCCGTTTTTGGCATATAGCATATCAAAATGTTCGTCTCAGAGAGTACATCATTTCATTCCATTGCATCATTTTCATTTGAGTTTATCTTGATGCCCGAAATGCTGTTAGAAGAGTGCTACTTGAGATAATTGTCAGATCTGCTGCTCCATTTAGATATTTGTCATTTTTGCCATGTTTATTGTGTGCATGATATGCCCATGAGCTCTACATATGTTTTGTTAAGGGTTTTGCCATCTTTCCAGAGGTGCAGCCCATGTATTTTTGTGATATGTGTGGTGACTAGCACAAGCTTGCAAAGTGAGGCACTTGGTAATGCTGATTTCAGGGACTTAGCAGTTCCACTAAGTCCTTGATCTATTTTTCTCATGATGCCATATGTTCATGTTGTTTCCTAGTGATCCGTGCCTCTTTTGAGGATGATCAGTAAGTATGTTTTGTTAATCTTGTAGTGCTCTATCCATCCATGTCTTTGTTTGCAATTTATGTAGCACCCTAGCTTGAGTCAATCGAGCTCTACTTTTGTCATTTCGTGAATCTGGGCAGATCATCTACTTGTTAGTGATTTTGCCGATGATGTTGTAGTTGATTCGTGCATGCTATGCTATTGTTCTTGCCATGTCTAGCTTGCATTTTGTGTATTCTTGATGGGTGTATACTTAGGTTTCCATGACTTGCTCTGTAGTGAGTGCATCGAGCTCGTAAACATGCCTACTTGATATCTGTTTTCAGCATGTTCCAGTTTTCACTAAGTCTGAGAACTGATTATGTTTTTGCCATGTTCACATGCTTGCAAATGTATTTTCTGATCCATTTTGGCCCAAGGTCACTAAGGGACTTTGTTAAGCTCTTTGAGTAGCTCCATGCCATGCTTTACTTTGCCATTTTCAGGTCCTGTAGCATGTAGTTTTGTTGCTCCAAAGAGTGCTATCTGATCTGAAATTCCAGACAAGTGTTAATTTCACCAAGTCTGAGATCTGTTTGTCATATGCATTTTTGCCATGCTTGTTTGAACCTGTTAATGGATGATTTGGCCGTAGCTCAGTGCTAGACTTTTGTTAAGCATCTTGAATGGATTCCTGCCATGTATTTTGATGCCATGTTTGGGTGCTGTAGCATGTTCATATTGTTGCATTTAGATGGCTACTTGCTGTAAATCGCAGAACGTGGTCATATTTGAATTGCTTGCCATTTTCAAACCATAACTCCGATTCCGGCGTTCTTTATATCGTTTTCAAGCGATTTCATCTCATCTTTCCAGTGGCACACTTGGATTTCCAAGTTGAGGCCAGGTTCATGCATCCCTTGTCAAATCTTGCATATGCATCCCGCATCGCATCCCGCATAGCATACCATCCTTGCATCATATTGTTTGAGTTTTGCACGTGGTTGATTGTGTCCTTGTTGCTTGTTTGTCTTGTTTGGGTAGAGAAGGGAGACGAGTTCGCTAACGAGGAGCCCGTTGAGTTTGCTTTCGAGGATCCAGTCAACTCTGACAACTTTGCAGGCAAGATGATCATACCCTCGAAATCACTACTATTTTTGCTATGCTAGATGCTCGCTCTTTTGCTATGCCAATGCTACGATGCCTACCACTTTCTTTCAAGCCTCCCAAATTGCCATGTCAAACCTCTAACCCACCATGTCCTAGCAAACCGTTGATTGGCTATGCTACCGCTTTGCTCAGCCCCTCTTATAACGTTGCTAGTTGCAGGTGAAGATTGGAGACCGTTCCTTGTTGGAACATTTATTTACTTGTTGGGATATCATTATATTGCCATGTTATCTTAATGCATCTATATACTTGGTAAAGGGTGGAAGGCTCGGCCTCTCGCCATAGTGTTTTGTTCCACTCTTGCCGCCCTAGTTTCCGTCATATCGGTGTTATGTTCTCGGATTTTGCGTTCCTTACGCGGTTGGGTTATAATGGGAACCCCTTGATAGTTCACCTTGATTAAAGCTTTTCCAGCAATGCCCAACCTTGGTTTTGCCATTTGCCACCTAGCCTCTTTTTCCCTTGGGTTTCCGGAGCCCGAGGGTCATCTTATTTAAACCCCCCGGGCCAGTGCTCCTCTGAGTGTTGGTCCGACCGAGTAGACTGCGGGGCCACCTCGGGGCAACTTGAGGGTTGGTTTTACTCGTAGGATGTCTCATCTGAGTGTGCCCTGAGAACGAGATACGTGCAGCTCCTATTGGGATTTGTCGGCACATTCGGGCGGTGTTGCTGGTCTTGTTTTAACCTGTCAAAGTGTCTTGAAGAACCGAGATACCGAGTCTGATCAGAACGTCTCGGGAGGAGGTCTATTCCTTCGTTGACTGTGAGAGCTTGTCATGGGCTAAGTTGGGACTCCCCTGCAGGGATTTGAACTTTCGAAAGCCGTGCCCGCGGTTATGGGCAGATGGGAATTTGTTAATGTCCGGTTGTAGATTACTTGAACCTTAACTTAATTAAAATGAATCAACAGTGTGAGTTACCGTGATGGCCTCTTCTCGGTGGAGTCCAGGAAGTGGACACGGTGTTGGAGTAATGTTTGCGCAGGTTGCTCTCTAGTTATTCGATCGCGCTTTGCCTCCTCTTCCCGCTCTCTTTTGCGAACAGGATAGCCACCATACATGCTAGTCGCTTGCTGCAGCTCCACATATTTTACCTTGCCTTACCTATAAGCTTAAATAGTCTTGATTGCGAGGGTGCGAGATTGCTGAGTCCCTGTGGCTCACATATTACTATTACACCAGATGCAGGGCCTGATGATTCCGCTCCAGGTGACGCGCTCGAGCTCAAGTGGGAGTTTGACGAGGACTCTCAACGATACTATGTTTCCTTTCCTGATGATCAGTAGTAGTGCCCAGTTGGGGGTGATCGGGACCGTGTCGCATGTTGGGTTATCTTTTATTTTGGCGCCATAGTCGGGCCATGAGTGTTTGAATGATGTAATGTTATTTATGTACCCTGATTGATGTGGCGAGTGTAAGCCAACTATGTTATCTCCCTCTTTATTATCTATATATTACATGGGATGTTGTGAAGATTGCCTAACTTGCGACATATGCCGTCAATGCGATTATGCCTCTAAGTCGTGCCTCGACACGTGGGAGATATTGTCACATCGAGGGTGTTAGAAGTTGCTAATCAGAGCCTTCCCCGACCTTAGGTGCCCCATTGCTTGATCATTTTTAGCGGACGAGTTGTGTATAGAAAAAATGTTTTGAGTCATTTAGGAATTATATATCGGAGAGTTTAGGAATTCTTTTTACTTCCCAGTCTCCTCATCGCTCTGGTAAGGCATCCTGACGTAGAGTTTTTACTCTTCTCTTCTCAAATTTCACTAAATTTTTTTTAGGATCACGCGGGTATCTTGGAATCGTTCCGATGGTTTTATGACGAGAACATTGTCTTGGTGCCTCCTGTCAGGGGTTTTGTGGAAGTGTCCCGGGGAGTTGAGCTCTGAGGTGTTGTCGTCATAATTTTATCGTTGCAGTTCTGGAATACCTGAGTTTAGTACGCCGACATCGAAAATCTCTTTTATGCAGTTCGTTGGTGAGATAACCTCGACGCCACCCAGTACTGGGGCGGGAGTTCGGGAGTATCGCCATAACTTGTATAACGGATGCTTTTCGAAGGTTGAGGTAGATGGTTTACGAAGTTTCTCTCGGTTATGTGTTGAAGGATGGATACAGCTGGATGTAGGATTTTCTAGATTTGGGTGAGATATTATGCTTCCCCTGTATCCCCAACACCTGATTGCATAACCGGAAAGGTTCGGGAGTTTCATAGGTGGGAATTCTCGTAGCTCTAGTTCTTCTTCCACGGATATTTGGTTTGAGATTGGGATTTCTTACCGAGTATTCGTTCTTGATCCGTACCTTGTTGATTTATTTCTCTACCTAAATTCTAAGTGGCTTCTCAATTTATGGATATGTGACCATTTCAAGAGGAATGCATTCGTTCATTTTGTTCGGATGTGAAGACTATATGTTGCAATTTTCATTCCGTTGGATTCAGCTTCATTTTATCTGTCAATGTGCTAACGGTGGTCAACCTCTTCAGGATGGCTCCCGCTAAGAGCACCAATCATAATCAAAATCAAGATCCGCCACCACCTCCACCTCCTCCGGAGGCATGGCAAGCTGTGATGGCCGCAACCAATGCAAACACACAGTTGATCATGCAAATTCTCCAAGAGCGCAATCAAGGCAACCAAGGGAACCAAGGCAACAATCAGAATCACTTTGCTACACTCAACCAGTTCCTTGCTAACGGGCCAAAGACTTTCAGCAATTGTGTTGAGGCTACTGATGCTGACGATTGGCTCGTGGATCTGTGCAAGCATTTCGAGTGCAGTAACGTCAGGCCTGAGGACTTCGTCAAGTTCGCTTCCTTCCAACTCAAAGATCAAGCTGCAGAATGGTTCCGGCAGTACAAGGATTCCAGAGGTGGACGTGTGATCACCTGGGATGAATTCCGTCAAGATTTCAGAGCTCACCATATCCCTCAGAGCATGGTGGAAAGCAAGCGTGAGGAATTCCGCAACCTGAAGCAAGGCTCTTTGTCTGTCTATGACTACAACAAGTTGTTCCAGAAGCTCGCCCGCTTTGCCAAGCAGGACGTACCTGATGAGAAGAGCATGATATACCAGTTCAGAGGTGGTCTCAGAGAAGAAATCCAGCTAGCTCTTGTTCTCTTTGAGCCCTTGAGGTACGATGAGTTCTACAACATGGCATTGAAGCAAGAGGCCGCTCAACTGAGGTGTGATGCTTCCAAGAAGCGAGTCAGAGATGCTACTCCTTCTTCCTCTACTCAAGTGGCCAAGCAGCAGAAGTATTGGCTTCCTCCTCCTCCGTCCCGTCAGCCGTATCAGCAGAAGAGCAAAGGTGGCAGTGGATCTTCCCACCCACCCAACCCTGGCTTTCAGAACAAGACTTCGTCTCAAGCTCCAAGATCGAGTGCTCCGTATCACCGTCCGCTTTCAGAGGTCACGTGCAACAAGTGCTAACAAAAGGGTCACTATGCCAACAAATGCTTCAATCAGAGGCGCCTTCCTCCTCCTCCTCCTGTGAGATCGGCAAGTACAGCTGTGGTCAAGCATAATCCCAAGCACGCCAAGGTCAACTTGATGAATGCAGCTCAGGCAGAGGACTCGTCAAATGTCATCATGGGTAACCTTCCTGTTAACGATGTTCCTGCAAAAGTACTTTTTGATACTGGTGCATCGCATTCTTTCTTGTCATGCCCTTTTGCATCGAAGCACAATGTTGATACTGAGATCATGCCCAAAGTCATGCAAGTTGTTTCTCCCGGCAAGCTTTTGACTTCTAGTTTGGTTGCTCCCGATATCTCTATCACGTTGGGCGACTACAAGTTTCTTTCTTCTCCGGTGGTTCTTGGTAACTCTGATATTGATCTTATTCTCGGGATGGATTGGCTTTCTAAGCACAAGGCGCATCTTGATTGTGCAGCCAGGCAGATTCAATTGACTCATTCGTCTGAGGATGTAATTGTCTTTGCCGCTCGTGACGATACCATCCGTCTGTTTTCTCTCAATGAGAAGGGTGAACTCGATGCCATCTCTCAAATTCTAGTCGTTTGCGAATATCAAGACGTATTTCCCGAAGAGCTTCCAGGAATGCCTCCGCACCGGCCAGTTGAATTCGTCATTGATCTTGAGCCTGGCACGGAACCTGTGTGCAAGCATCCTTACAAGCTCGGACCTGAAGAGTTGAAGGAGCTGAAGAAGCAACTCGGTATTCAAGAGAGAATGGGTCTCATCCGGCCTAGTTCTTCTCCGTGGGGTTGTGGTGTTCTTTTTGTGAAGAAGAAGGATGGAACAGACCGACTTTGTGTTGATTACCGTCCATTGAACAAGAAGACCATCAAGAACAAATACCCACTTCCCAACATCAATGAGCTGTTCGAACAACTCAAAGGTGCCCAAGTATTCTCCAAGATTGATCTCCGTATGGGTTATCATCAGATTCGAATCCGTGAGCAAGATATTCCCAAGACGGCTTTCAGGACAAGCTATGGTTCATATGAATACACTGTCATGTATTTTGGCCTCGTCAACGCTCCTCCGATGTTCTCTCGCATGATGAACTTCATCTTCAACACCTACACCAATGACTTCATTTTGGTCTATCTCGACGACATTCTGGTTTTCTCGAAGAACAAGGAAGATCATGCCAAGAACTTGCATTTGGTACTCGATAAGCTGAGGGAACACCAGTTCTACGCCAAGTTCTCCAAGTGCGAATTTTGGCTCGATGAGGTTCTTTATCTTGGTCATATCATCTCTGCCAAGGGCATTGCAGTGAATCCTGAGAAGGTGTCTGCAATTGTGAATTGGGAACCTCCTCAGAACGTGAAGCAACTCCGTAGCTTCCTCGGTCTCGCAAGCTACTGTCGAAGATTCGTTGAAAACTTTTCTAAGATCACAAAGCCTCTCTCAAATCTTCTCCAGAAGCACGTCAAGTACGTTTGGTCTCCGGAGTGTGACATTGCTTTCAACACTTTGAAAGAGAAATTGGTCACTGCTCCAGTTCTGACTCCGCCTGATGAATCCAAGCCGTACGAGGTCTTTTGTGATGCCTCTCTCCAAGGTCTTGGCGCAGTGTTGATGCAAGAGAAGAAAGTTGTTGCTTATACCTCTCGCCAGTTGAAGCCCAATGAGAAGAACTACCCCACTCATGATCTCGAGTTGGCGGCAGTTGTGCATGCTCTTTTGACTTGGAGACATCTCTTATTGGGAAGAAAAGTGGACATCTTCACTGACCACAAGAGTCTCAAGTACATCTTCACTCAGCCTAATCTCAACCTCAGGCAAACTCGATGGGTCGAAATGATTCAAGAGTATAATCCGAGTATCAAGTATACTCCAGGCAAGGCCAATGTGATTGCTGACGCATTGAGCAGGAAAGCTTATTGCAACAGTCTGATTCTCAAGCCTTATCAACCCGAGCTTTGTGGAGCTTTCCGCAAACTTAATCTGCAAGTTGTTCCTCAAGGTTTCCTCGCCAACCTTCAAGTCTCTCCTACCTTGGAAGACCAGATTCGCCAAGCCCAGCTTCTTGATGCTATGGTGAAAAAGGTGAAGATTGGGATTGCCAAGAGTCAACCCAAGTACAAGTGCTACCGCCTAGATGACATGGACACTCTCTTCTTCGAGGATCGTATTATTGTTCCCAAAGGTGAACTTCGTAAAGTGATCATGAACGAGGCTCACAATTCTCTCCTCTCCATCCACCTTGGGAGTACGAAGATGTATCAGGACCTCAAGCAGGCTTATTGGTGGACTCGAATGAAGCGCGAGATCGCTCAGTTCGTGAATGAGTGTGATGTCTGCAGAAGAGTGAAGGCAGAACACCAAAGGCCAGCTGGTCTCCTCCAATCTCTTGCCATTCCAGAATGGAAGTTTGACCACATTGAAATGGACTTCGTGACTGGGTTTCCAAAGTCCAAGCATGGCAATGATGCTATATTCGTTGTCATCGACAAACTCACTAAAGTGGCTCACTTTCTGCCTATCAAAGAGTCAATCACTGTAGCTCAATTGGCGGAACTCTATACCTCTCGAATTGTCTCTCTGCATGGTATCCCAGAAGTGATCTCTCCAGACCATGGCAGCATCTTTATCTCCAAGTTTTGGGATTCTTTTCAGAAGGCCATGGGCACCAACATCCGCTTCAGCACAGCTTTCCATCCTCAAACTAGCGGTCAAGTCGAGCGTGTCAACCAAATTCTTGAAGATATGCTCAGGGCTTGTGTGATCTCCTTCGGCATGAAGTGGGAGGATTGTCTTCCATATGCTGAATTCTCCTATAACAACAGTTTTCAAGCAAGTTCGGGCAAGGCCCCATTTGAAATTCTGTATGGCAGGAAGTGCCGTACCCCTCTCAACTGGTCTGAAACCGGTGAACGTCAGCTTCTCGGAAATGACTTAATCACAGAGGCAGAGGAAATGTGCAAAGTCATTCGAGATAACCTCAAAGCAGCCCAATCCCGCCAGAAGAGCTACGATGATAGTAAGCACCATGATTTGGCTTTCGAGATCAGAGATCATGTTTACCTCCGCGTCTCTCCTATTAAAGGTACTCGTCGCTTCGGTATCAAAGGGAAGCTTGCCCCTAGATACGTGGGACCTTTCAAGATTGTCAGCAAGAGAGGCGACCTTGCCTACCAACTCGAGCTTCCTTCAAACTTTGCAAATGTTCATGACGTGTTCCATGTCTCTCAGCTCCGAAAGTGCTTCGAAACTCCTGACCGCACCGTCAACTTCGAGGACATTGAGCTCCAAGAAGATCTCTTATCGTGAGCACCCAGTTGCTATTCTTGAAGAGACTAAACGCAAGACTCACAACAAGTCAATCAAATTCCTCAAAGTCAAGTGGTCACACCATTCCGACTGTGAAGCTACCTGGGAACGCGAGGAACACCTCCGTTCTGAGTACCCGGCGTTCTTTCAGTCCTGGATCTCGGGACGAGATCCTTTCGTAGTGGTGGAGTGTTGTAACACCCCGGATATGACTTTCCCAATATGTATTCCAACTCTTGCCGTTTTCGGCGTTAAGTTATTTTATTTTTCTCGGGTTTGGGTTTTTGTCTCCGTGTGTTGTTCTCGTTGTCATGCATCTCATATCATGTCATCATGTGCATTGCATTTGCACACGTGATCATCTCATGCATTCGAGCATTTTCCCCGTTGTCCGTTTTGCATTCTGGCGCTTCGTTCTCCTCCGGTGGTCATTTCTACCTTTCTTTCGTGTGTGGGGATTAAACATTTCCGGATTGGACCGAGACTTGCCAAGCGGCCTTGGTTTACTACCGGTAGACCGCCTGTCAAGTTTCGTATCATATGGACTTCGTTTGATACTCCAACGGTTAACCGAGGGACCGAAAAGGCCTCGTGTGTGTTGCAGCCCAACACCCTTCCAATTTGGCCCAAAACCCACCAAAACCCTCTCCATCATCTAGAGCGTTCGATCACGATCGCGTGGCCGAAAACCGCACCTCATTTGGACACTCCTAGCTCCCTCTAGGCCTATAAATAGGTCCTCCTCCGAAAATCCGGATCTCTTCCCCGTCCAAACCCTAAAAATCGCCCCGCCGCCACCGGACACGTCCGGCCGCCGCCAGACGAAGTCGTCGCCGCCGCCCGCGCCAATCAGGAGGCGCCACGTGGCCGGTCACCTCCTCCCACCGCCGCCCTTCTCCTACCTCCCGCCGCCGCCTTGCTCAGCTCCGGCGAGCGCGAGCCGCCGCACCACCGCTCCGGCGCGCCGCCCGGCCGCCGTGCGCCGCCCACCGTCGCCCGCCGCCTCCTCGACGTCCGGCCCCGCCGACCTCCTCCTCCCCTCGTCGTCGGCCTCCTCCATGCCAAATCCGGCCGCCGTCGACTACAACTCCGGCCGGCGAGCTTCGGGAAGCGCGCCGCTACAGTGCCGGTCGATCTGAGATCCAGATCCTGTTTTCTTCGCGGTTGACTTTTTGCCCGAAACCCTAGTTCATATGCTCCTATTCATCGCATCGTAACTCCTCATCCGTAACTCCGTTTTTGGCATATAGCATATCAAAATGTTCATCCCAGAGAGTACATCATTTCATTCCATTGCATCATTTTCATTTGAGTTCATCGTGACGCCCGAAATGCTGTTAGAAAAGTGCTACTTGAGATAATTGTCAGATCTGCTGCTCCATTTAGATATTTGTCATTTTTGCCATGTTTATTGTGTGCATGATATGCCCATGAGCTCTACATATGTTTTGTTAAGGGTTTTGCCATCTTTCCAGAGGTGCAACCCATGTATTTTTGTGATGTGTGTGGTGACTAGCACAAGCTTGCAAAGTGAGGCACTTGGTAATGCTGATTTCAGGGACTTAGCAGTTCCACTAAGTCCTTGATCTGTTTTTCTCATGATGCCATATGTTCATGTTGTTTCCTAGTGATCCGTGCCTCTTTTGAGGATGATCAGTAAGGATGTTTTGTTAATCTTGTAGTGCTCTATCCATCCATGTCTTTGTTTGCAATTTATGGAGCACCCTAGCTTGAGTCAATCAAGCTCTACTTTTGTCATTTCGTGAATCTGGGCAGATCGTCTACTTGTTAGCGATTTTGCCGATGATGTTGTAGTTGATCCGTGCATGCTATGCTATTGTTCTTGCCATGTCTAGCTTGCATTTTGTGTATTCTTGATGGGTGTATGCTTAGGTTTCATGACTTGCTCTGTAGTGAGTGCATCGAGCTCGTAAACATGCCTACTTGATATCTGTTTTCAGCATGTTCCAGTTTTCACTAAGTCTGAGAACTGATTATGTTTTTGCCATGTTCACATGCTTGCAAATGTATTTTCTGATCCATTTTGGCTCAAGGTCACTAAGGGACTTTTGTTAAGATCTTTGAGTAGCTCCATGCCATGCTTTACTTTGCCATGTTCAGGTCCTGTAGCATGTAGTTTTGTTGCTCCAAAGAGTGCTATCTGATCTGAAATTCCAGACAAGTGTTAATTTCACCAAGTCTGAGATTTGTTTGTCATATGCATTTTTGGCATGCTTGTTTGAACCTGTTAATGGATGATTTGGCCGTAGCTCAGTGCTAGACTTTTGTTAAGCATCTTGAATGGATTCCTGCCATGTATTTTGATGCCATGTTTGGGTTCTATAGCATGTTCATATTGTTGCATTTAGATGGCTACTTGCTGTAAATCGCAGAACGTGGTCATATTTGAATTGCTTGCCATTTTCAAACCGTAACTCCGATTCCGGCGTTCTTTATATCGTTTTCAAGCGATTTCATCTCATCTTTCCAGTGGCACACCTGGATTTCCAAGTTGAGGCCAGGTTCATGCATCCCTTGTCAAATCTTGCATATGCATCCCGCATCGCATCCCGCATAGCATACCATCCTTGCATCATATTGTTTGAGCTTTGCACGTGGTTGATTGTGTCCTTGTTGCTTATTTGTCTTGTTTGGGTAGAGCCGGGAGACGAGTTCGCTAACGAGGAGCCCGTTGAGTTTGCTTTTGAGGATATCATTATATTGCCATGTTATCTTAATGCATCTATATACTTGGTAAAGGGTGGAAGGCTCGGCCTCTCGCCATAGTGTTTTGTTCCACTCTTGCCGCCCTAGTTTCCGTCATATCGGTGTTATGTTCCCGGATTTTGCGTTCCTTACGCGGTTGGGTTATAATGGGAACCCCTTGATAGTTCACCTTGATTAAAGCTTTTCCAGCAATGCCCAACCTTGGTTTTACCATTTGCCACCTAGCCTCTTTTTCCCTTGGGTTTCCGGAGCCCGAGGGTCATCTTATTTAACCCCCCCCGGGCCAGTGCTCCTCTGAGTGTTGGTCCGACCGAGTAGACTGCGGGGCCACCTCGGGGCAACTTGAGGGTTGGTTTTACTCGTAGGATGTCTCATCTGAGTGTGCCCTGAGAACGAGATATGTGCAGCTCCTATCGGGATTTTTCGGCACATTCGAGCGGTGTTGCTGGTCTTGTTTTAACCTGTCGAAGTGTCTTGAAGAACCGAGATACCGAGTCTGATCGGAATGTCTCGGGAGGAGGTCTATTCCTTTGTTGACCGTGAGAGCTTGTCATGGGCTAAGTTGGGACTCCCCTGCAGGGATTTGAACTTTCGAAAGCCGTGCCCGCGGTTATGGGCAGATGGGAATTTGTTAATGTCCGGTTGTAGATAACTTGAACCTTAACTTAATTAAATTGAATCAACAGTGTGAGTTACCATGATGGCCTCTTCTTGGCGGAGTTCGGGAAGTGGACACGGTGTTGGAGTAATGTTTGCGCAGGTTGCTCTCTAGTTATTCGATAGCGCTTTGCCTCCTCTTCCCGCTCTCTTTTGCGAACAGGATAGCCACCATACATGCTAGTCGCTTGCTGCAGCTCCACATATTTTACCTTGGCTTACCTATAAGCTTAAATAGTCTTGATCGCGAGGGTGCGAGATTGCTGAGTCCCTGTGGCTCACAGATTACTATTACACCAGATGCAGGGCCTAATGATTCCGCTCCAGGTGACGCGCTCGAGCTCAAGCGGGAGTTCGACGAGGACTCTCAACGATACTATGTTTCCTTTCCTGATGATCAGTAGTGGTGCCCAGTTGGGGGTGATCGGGACCGTGTCGCATGTTGGGTTATCTTTTATTTTGGCGCCGTAGTCGGGCCATGAGTGTTTGAATGATGTAATGTTATTTATGTACCCTGATTGACGTGGCGAGTGTAAGCCAACTATGTTATCTCCCCCTTTATTATCTATATATTACATGGGATGTTGTGAAGATTGCCTAACTTGCGACATATGCCTTCAATGCGATTATGCCTCTAAGTCGTGCCTCGACACGTGGGAGATATAGTCGCATCGAGGGTGTTACACTGCTATAGGTTTCTAGCAAGAACGTTTCTTACCTACGCGAAAACCACAACGTGATATGCCAATTTCTATTTACCCTTCATAAGGACCCTTTTCATCGAATGCGATCCGACTAAAGTGTGAGAGACAGACACCCGCTAGCCACCTTACGCAACTAGTGCATGTCAGTCGGTGGAACCAGTCTCACGTAAGCGTACGTGTAAGGTCGGTCCAGGCCGCTTCATCCCACGATGTCGCCGAATCAAGATAAGACTAGTAACGGCAAGTAAATCGACAAAATCAACGCCCACAACAACTTGTGTTCTACTCGTGCATAGAAACTACGCATAGACCTAGCTCATGATGCCACTGTTGGGTTATGTAGAAGAAATTTAAAGTTTTCTACGCATCACCAAGATCAATCTATGGAGTCATCTAGCAACGAGAGAGAGGGAGTGCATCTTCGTACCCTTGAAGATCGCTAAGCGGAAGCGTTCAAGAGAACGGGGTTGATGGAGTCGTACTCGTCGTGATCCAAATCACCGATGATCCTAGCGCCGAACTGATGGCACCTCCGCGTTCAACACACGTACGGAGAAGAGACGTCTCCTCCTTCTTGATCCAGCAAGGGGGGAGGAGAAGTTAATGGAGATCCAGCAGCACGACGGCGTGGTGGTGGAAGTAGCGGGATCCCGGCAGGGCTTCACCAAGCAGAAGCGGGGAGGAAGAGGTGTCACGGGAGGGAGGGAGGCGCCAGGGCTTCAGGTGCGGCTGCCCTCCCTCCCCTCCACTATATATAGGGGCCTAGGGGGGCGCCGGCCCCTTGTAGATCCCATCTAGGGACGGGGGCGGCAGCCCTAGGGGTGGCTTGGCCTCCAAGCCAAGTGGAGGCGCCCCCACCCCTTAGGGTTTCCAACCCTAGGCGCATGGGAGGCCCAAGGGGGGGGGGGCGCACCAGCCCACCAGGGGCTGGTTCCCACGCCCCTTCAGTCCATGGGGCCCTTCGGGATAGGTGGTCCCACCCGGTGGACCCCTGGGTGTTGGGGAACGTAGTAATTTCAAAAAATTTCCTACGCACACGCAAGATCATGGTGATGCACAACAACGAGACGGGAGAGTGTTGTCTACATACCCTCGTAGATCGGAAGCGGAAGCGTTATAACAACGCGGTTGATGTAGTCGTACGTCTTCACAGCCCGATCGATCAAGCACCGAAACTACGGCACCTCCAAGTTTTTGCACACGTTCATCTCGATGACGATCCCCGGACTCCGATCCAGCAAAGTGTCGGGGATGAGTTCCGTCAGCATGACGGCGTGGTGACAATCTTGATGTTCTACCTTCGCAGGGCTTCGCCTAAGCACCGCTACAATATTATCGAGGATTATGGTGGAGGGGGGCACCGCACACGGCTAAGAGATCAATGATCAATTGTCGTGTCTCTGGGGTGCCCCCTGCCCCCGTATATAAAGTAGTGGAGGAGAGGGCCGGCTAAGGAGGGTGGCGCGCCCAAGGGGGGGAGTCCAACTCCCACCGAGAGTAGGACTCCCCTTTTTCCTATTAGGAGTAGGAGAGGGAAGGAAGAGGAAGGAGGGAGGAAGGAAAGGGGGGGCCGGCCCCCCTCCCAATTCGGATTGGGCTTGGGGGGGCGCCCCCTCCCTTGCTCCTTTCCCCTCCTTTCCACTAAGGCCCAATAAGGCCCATATACCTCCCGGGGGGTTCCGATAACCTCTCGGTGATCCGGTATTGTCCCAATCTTACCCGGAACCTTTCCGGTGTCCAAATATAGTCGTCCAATATATCGATCTTTATGTCTCGACCATTTTGAGACTCCTCGTCAAGTCCGTGATCACATCCGAGACTCCGAACAACCTTCGGTACATCAAAATATATAAACTCATAATGAAACTGCCATCGTAATGTTAAGCGCGCGGACCCTACGGGTTCGAGAACAATGTAGACATGACCGAGACACGTCTCCGGTCAATAACCAATAGCGGAACCTGGATGCTCATATTGGCTCCTACATATTCTACGAAGATCTTTATCGGTCAGATCGCATAATAACATACGTTGTTCCCTTTGTCATCGGTATGTTACTTGCCCGAGATTCGATCGTCGGTATCTCAATACCTAGTTCAATCTCGTTACCGGCAAGTCTCTTTACTCGTTCCGTAATACATCATCTTGCAACTAACTTATTAGTTGCATTGCTTGCAAGGCTTAAGTGATGTGTATTACCGAGAGGGCCCAGAGATACCTCTCCGACAATCGGAGCGACAAATCCTAATCTCGAAATACGCCAACCCAACATGTACCTTTGGAGACACCTGTAGAGCACCTTTATAATCACCCAGTTACGTTGTGACGTTTGGTAGCACACAAAGTGTTCGTCCGGTAAACAGGAGTTGCATAATCTCATAGTCATAGGAACATGTATAAGTCATGAAGAAAGCAATAGCAACATACTAAACGATCGGGTGCTAAGATAATGGAATGGGTCATCTCAATCACATCATTCTCCTAATGATGTGATCCCGTTAATCAAATGACAACTCATGTCTATGGTTAGGAAACATAACCATCTTCGATTAACGAGCTAGTCAAGTAGAGGCATACTAGTGACACTTTGTTTGTCTATGTATTCACACAAGTATTACGTTTCTGGTTAATACAATTCTAGCATGAATAATAAACATTTATCATGATATAAGGAAATAAATAATAACTTTATTATTGCCTCTAGGGCATATTTCCTTCACCGGGACCCTTCCGGTGGTCCCGGTACAATACTGATGACCCCCGAATCCTTCTCGGTGGCCGAAACTGGAGTTCCTATATATAAATCTTTACCTCTGGACCATTCCGGAACTCCTCGTGACATCCGGGACTCCGAACAACTTTAGGGTTACCGCATACTAATATCTCTACAACCCTAGCATCACCGAACCTTAAGTGTGTAGACCCTACGGGTTCGGGAACCATGTAGACATGACCGAGACAACTCTCCGGCCAATAACCAACAGCGGGATTTGGATACCCATGTAGGCTCCCACATGTTCCATGATGTTCTCATCGGATGACCCACGATGTCAAGGATTCAATCAATCCCGTATACAATTCCCTTTGTCTACCGGTATAGTACTTGCCCGAGATTCGATCTCGTTACCGGCAAGTCTCTTTACTCGTTCCGTAACACATCATCCCGTGATCAACTCCTTGGTCACATTGTGCACATTATAATGATGTCCTACCGAGTGGGCCCAGAGATACCTCTCCATTTACACGGAGTGACAAATCCCAGTCTCGATTCGTGCCAACCCAACAGACACTTTCGGAGATACCCGTAGTGCACCTTTATAGCCACCCAGTTACGTTGTGACGTTTGGTACACCCAAAGCATTCCTACGGTATCCGGGAGTTGCACAATCTCATGATCTAAGGAAATGATACTTGACATTAGAAAAGCTTTAGCATACGAACTACACGATCTTGTGCTAGGCTTAGGATTGGGTCTTGTCCATCACATCATTCTCCTAATGATGTGATCCCTTATCAACGACATCCAATGTCCATGGTCAGGAAACCGTAACCATCTATTGATCAACGAGCTAGTCAACTAGAGGCTTACTAGGGACATGGTGTTGTCTATGTATCCACACATGTATCTGAGTTTCCTATCAATACAATTCTAGCATGGATAGTAAATGATTATCATGAACAAGGAAATATAATAATAACTAATTTATTATTGCCTCTAGGGCATATTTCCAACAGGTGGACCGGTGCTTGGGTGTTGTTCTTACTTGAACAAGCATCCCACTTATGATTAACCTCTATTGCAAGCATCCGCAACTACAACAAAAGTATTAAGGTAAACCTAACCATAGCATGAAACATATGGATCCAAATCAGCCCCTTACGAAGCAACGCATAAACTAGGGTTTAAGCTTCTGTCACTCTAGCAACCCATCATCTACTTATTACTTCCCAATGCCCTCCTCTAGGCCCAATTAATGGTGAAGTGTTATGTAGTCGACGTTCACATAACACCACTAGAGGCTAGACAACATACATCTCATCAAAATATCGAATGAATACCAAATTCACATGACTACTAATAGCAATACTTCTCCCTTGTCCTCAGGAACAAACGTAACTACTCACAAAGCATAAACATGTTCATAATCAGAGGGGTATTAATATGCATATAGGATCTGAACATATGATCTTCCACCAATTAAACCAACTAGCATCAACTACAAGGAGTAATTAACATTACTAGCAACCTACTAGCACCAAACCCGGACTTGGAGACAAGAATTGGATACAAGAGATGAACTAGGGTTTTTAGATGAGATGGTGCTGATGAAGATGTTGATGGAGATTGCCCTCTCCTGATGAGAGGAGCATTGGTGATGACGATAGCGATGATTTCCCCCTCCGGGAGGGAAGTTTCCCCGGCAGAACAGCTCTGCCGAAGCTCTAGATTGGATCCGCCAAGGTTCCGCCTCATGGAGGCAGAGTTTCATCCCGAAAGGTTGCTTCTTATTTTTTTTCTCGATGAAAGACCTCATATAGCAGAAGATGGTCATCGGAGAGGCACCAGGGGTGTGGGCCCCCTAGTCTTCATCTTTGGCGAGGATTTTTCATTATTTATTATAAGGTGTTTCGTGGAGTTTCAGGACTTTTGGAGTTGTGCAGAATAGGTCTCTAATATTTTCTCTTTTTCCAGCCCAGAATTCCAACTGCCGACATTCTCCCTCCTTATGTAAACCTTGTAAAATAAGAGAGAATAGCCATAAGTATTGTGACATAATGTGAAATAACAACCCATAATGCAATAAATATCGATATAAAAGCATGATGCAAAATGGACGTATCAACTCCCCCAAGCTTAGACCTCGCTTGTCCTTAAGCGAAAGACGATAACAATAAATGTGTCCCCATGTTTAGAGGTAGAGGCGTCGATAAAAATAAAAATACTGACATGAAGGCATCATGATTATTCTCACAACATCAACATATATAGATATTGTCATATGATTACTTATGTTCACGTGATGATCTATTCACAATTCAAAAGTATGAATCAGAAACCTTATTGAGAACCAACAACTATAACGTCGGTCATTGAAGCAATTGCAATTTGTCATAACATCAGAAAGAGTCTATGTCAGAGCTAAAAAGCAAGTCCACATACTCAACTATCATCTAGTCCTTCATAATTGCTAACACTCACGTAATACTTGTGGTTACGGAGTTTTAGTCGGACACAGAGAAAGATAGGGGCTCATAGTTTCGCCCCACAACCTTTTACCTCGAGGGTAATGTCAACAATAATAACTCATGCCTCCCTACATCCAATTAGATATATCTATCAGGATCTTTCCAAAACACTATGCTTGCCAAAGGATAAAATGTAAAAAGGAAAGGTGAAGATCACCATGACTCTTGCATAAGGTAGAAGATAATAATAAAAGATAGGCCCTTCGCAGAGTGAAGCAGAGGTTGCCATGCGCTTTTATGGTTGGATGCACGAAATCTTAATGCGAAGGAACCTCACTTTATATTGCCCCTTGTGATCGAACCTTTATTATGCAGTTCGTCGCTTTTATTACTTCCACATCACAAGATCATATAAAGCTTATTTCTCCCGCACTAATCATACATATTTAGAGCAATTTTTATTGCTTTGCACCAATGAAAACTTACTTGAAGGATCTTGTTCAATCCATAGGTAGATATGGTGGACTCTCATGGCAAAACTGGTTTAAGGGTATTTGGAAGCACAAGTAGTATTTCTACTTGCTGCTGAGAATTTGGCTAGCAATAGGGGGAAAGGCAAGCTCAACATGTTGGAGGATCCATGACAACATACTTTATCTCAGATATAAGAAAACATAACTCATCACGTTGTCTTCCTTGTCCAATATCAACTCTTTAGCATGTCATATTTTAATGAGTGCTCACAATCATAAAAGATGTCAATGATAATATATTTATATGTGAAGACCTCTCTTTATTTATTACTTCCTATTAATTGCAACGATGACCAAAACTATGTTTGTCAACTCCCAACAACTTTTAAATCATCACAGTCTTCCTATGTGAAGTCATTACTCTCAATAAGATCAATATGAACTTTTGTTTCTTTTTATTTCTTTCTCTTTTCTTTTCTTTTATTTGGGATCATGGCAAAAATAAGCAAGCCCTTGACTCAACACTAATCTTTATTATATAGCTCACAGACTCGATTACATAGAGAAATCATAAGGCAAAACTCAAAACTAGATCATGACATAAACTTTATTCTACTAGATCAAAATACTACTAATAGGATCGAACTAAGGAAAACGGTAAAGATAGGAGTTGTGATTGTGATACGATACCGTGGAAGCTCCCCCAAGCTTGGCAGTTGCCAAGGGGAGTGCCCATACCCATGTGATTATATCTCCTTGGTTGGTGGAGAAGGTGGAGGTGTTGTTGATGATGTGGGCTTGTCATCCATCTTCCAAGGCATAGGTTCAACATCATAGAAGGATGATCGAGTCTCCGGAATCCTCGAATCTGCAGCCAAACTCATCCTTTTGAATCTGTATTCATACTCACAGTTTTGGTTTTGCAGGTCATAGATTTGGGCTTGGAGGTGCTCGATCTTCTCATGTAGCTTGAAGATGGCCTCCTTGGTGTTCTTGGCATCCGGCTAGTAGTTGTTAGTGAACTCCGTGAGCATCGTGTGGCTAGCGTTGATTCCACACTCCACCATCCCCTGGCACTTGAAAACTTGTTGCTCCATTACTTCGAGCCTCGCCTCCACGCTTCCGGTTCCCTTTGGTCCCTCAGCATCGCGGATGTGCAGCAACCCATCACGCATCTTAATGGTTTGAGGGTGTCGCAGCACCTCCGCAAGGTAAGGGTTGATGACCTTCTCGAAGAACTTGTCCTTGGAAGCACTTGGAGACGTCATGATAATCTAGATCTGTCAGAAAAACAGCTCAAAACAAGAACAGAAAATATTTGCATGATATGGGAGTCAAAACCTTCGGGAGAATATATAGTGAATTTTTACCGACCAAAATACGCATTGTGCAAGAAAACGGAGTCCGGAAGGCACACGAGGTGCTCACGAGGTAGCGGGGCGCGCCCTCCACCCTCGTGTCCTTCCCGGACTGCTACTTATTTTTCTAAATATTCCAAAATGGAGAAATATTGCCTTAAAAACTGTTTTGGAATTGGTTTACTTACCGTACCACATACCTATTCCTTTTCGGAGTTTGAAACGTTCTGGAAAGTGTACCTTATGTATTCCTCCGGGGTTACGGTTTCAATAATATTGGTTTCAATATTTATGGGATTACCTGAGATATAATGTTTGATTCTTTGACCGTTTACCACCTTCGGATTTGTGCCTTCGAAGTTGTTGATTTTTATGGCACCGGAACGATAGACCTCCTCGATAACATAGGGGCCTTCCCATTTAGAGAGAAGTTTTCCTGCAAAAAATCTTAAACGAGAGTTGTATAGCAATACATAATCACCTACATTAAACTCATGCTTTTGTATCCTTTTGTCACGCCATCTTTTAACTTTTTCTTTAAACAACTTAGCATTTTCATAAGCTTGGGTTCTCCATTCATCAAGTGAGCTAATATCAAATAACCTCTTCTCACCGGCAAGTTTAAAATCATAATTAAGTTCTTTAATAGCCCAATAAGCCTTGTGTTCTAGTTCGAGAGGTAAGTGACATGCTTTTCCATATACCATTTTATAAGGAGACATACCCATAGGATTTTTATATGCAGTTCTATAGGCCCATAATGCATCATCAAGTTTCTTGGACCAATTCTTTCTAGACCTATTAACAGTCTTTTGCAAAATTAATTTGAGTTCTCTATTACTCAATTCTACTTGACCACTAGACTGTGGGTGATACGGAGATGCAATTCTATGATTGACGTCATATTTAGGAAGCATTTTACAGAAAGCACCATGAATAAAATGTGAACCACCATGAGTCATTAAATATCTAGGAACTCCAAACCTTGGAAAGATAGCTTCTTTAAGCATTTTAATAGAAGTGTTATGATCAGGTCTACTAGTTGAAATAGCTTCTACCCACTTAGTAAAGTAATCAACAACAACTAAAATATGTGTATATCCATTAGAGGCAGGAAAGGGTCCCATATAATCAAAGCCCCAAACATCAAATGGTTCAATAACAAGTGAATAATTCATAGGCATTTCTTGACGTCTACTAATATTACCAATTCTTTGACATTCATCACAAGATAGGACAAACTTACGGGCATCCTTGAAGAGAGTAGGCCAATAAAAATCGGATTGCAATACCTTATGTGCAGTTCTATCTCCCGCGTGGTGTCCTCCATAAGTTTCGGAGTGGCACTTGCGTAGGATCTGTTCCTGTTCATGCTCAGGTACACAACATCTAATAACACCATCTACTCCTTCTTTATAAAGATGTGGGTCATCCCGAAGTAATGTCTCAAATCATAGAAGAACTTCTTCTTTTGTTGGTATGTGAAGCTAGGTAGCAACAATGTAGTTAGCATAATCAACATACCAAGGAGTACTACGGGAAGTACTTATGACATTTAATTGTTCATCAGGAAAGCTATCATCAATAGGTAGTGGGTCATCAAGAACATTCTCTAACCTAGATAAGTTTTCTGCAACGGGGTTCTCAGCTCCTTTTCTATCAACAATATGCAAATCAAATTCTTGTAGCAAGAGAACCCATCTAATAAGTCTAGGTTTAGCATCTTTCTTCTCCATAAGATATTTAATAGCAGCATGATCAGTGTGGATAGTTACTTTAGAATCAACAATATAAGATCTGAACTTATCGCAAGCAAATACAACTGCTAAGAGTTCTTTTTCAGTAGTAGCATAATTTCTTTGAGCATTGTCTAGAGTCTTACTAGCATAATGGATAACATTTAATTTCTTATCAACTCTTTGCCCTAGAACAGCACCTACATCATAATCACTAGCATCACAAATAATTTCAAAGGGTAAATTCCAATCAGGTGGCTGAACAACAGGTGCAGAGACTAATGCTTTCTTAAGTATTTCAAATGCTTCTACACAATCATCATCAAAGACAAATGGTATATCTTTTTGTAATAAATTAGTCAGGGGCCGAGAAATTTTTGAGAAGTCCTTAATGAACCTCCTATAAAATCTGGCATGATCAAGGAAACTTCTTATACCTTTGATGTCCTTGGGACATGGCATCTTTTCAATAGCATCAACCTTGGCTTTATCAACTTCAATACCTCTTTCAGAAACTTTGTGCCCCAAGACAATACCTTCACTAACCATAAAGTGGCACTTTTCCCAATTAAAGACAAGATTAGTTTCTTCACATCTCTGCAAAACTCGATCAAGATTGCTCAAGCAATCATCAAAAGAGGAACCATAGACGGAAAAATCGTCCATGAAAACCTCACAAATCTTTTCACAAAAGTCAGAGAATATAGCCATCATGCATCTTTGAAAGGTAGCAGGTGCATTACATAAACCAAAAGGCATACGTCTATAAGAAAAAGTACAAAAAGGGCATGTAAAAGTAGTCTTTGATTGATCTTTAGCCGGCACAGGTATTTGAGAGAAACCAGAATAACCATCTAGAAAGCAGTAATGTGTATGTTTGCATAATCTTTCTAGCATTTGATCGATAAAAGGTAAGGGGTAATGATCTTTCTTAGTAGCTTTATTTAATTTGCGGAAATCAATTACCATCCTATAACCTGTAATATTTCTCTTCTTTCATTCATAAACATATCATTCTCATGGTCTAGCAAATATTGTTCTAAAGGATCACTAGGAGGTACGGCAATAGAAGCAAGACCAATAATTTCATCCTTACTAGGAAATTCTTCTTCACGGTGTTGTTTACTAAATTTAGAGAAATTAAATTCATGAGTCATATTATCTAAGCCGATAGTAAAAACATCCCTTGTGCAATCTATAGTAGCATTAACAGTATTCAAGAAGGGTCTACCAAATATAATGGGACAAAAGCTATCTTGTGGGGAACCAAGAACAAGAAAATCAGCAGGATATTTAGTTTTCCCACACAAGACTTCAATATCTCTAACAATTCCCATTGGTGATATAGTACACTACAAAAAAGGCACATCCGTGACATTTTGGGCCGAACGAAATTTTTTTCTGTCATACATATGACACTTCTATGATGATAATTGTGACAAAACCCGGTATCATCATAGATGTGGTGGGCTCCTACTTCTATGAAAAAAAACATGACAGAAAATGGGCTTTTCGCCCTGGGCGGGCCGGAGACGCAGCTGCATGACATTCTTTGGGCCGTCCATGATGGAAAAAACCGTGGTAGAAGCAAGGGGGAGGAAAATTTCAGGGAGTTCCCGGTTACGGTGGGAGGTCGGGGGCCAAGAGATGCGTGTTTCTCTCGTACACATACGCGCATGTGTGCGAGGCATTGGCTCTAACTGAACCCGAGCGAGGCGTTGGGCTCTAACTGAACCCGAGCGATTGCACTGCAGGCTACGCGTTACTGAACCCGAGCAATCGATCGATGGCTGTTAACTGAACCCGATCGAGTGATTCCTTCGCTACTGCTGCTAACTGAAGCCGATCGATGGGATGAACAGTGAGCGTTGCGGGGGGGGGGGGTTGGATGAACAGTGAGTGGTGGCATTGCCTCTGGATGAACAGGACGCCGTGGTGTGGTGGAGGGCTGGATAAACAGTAGACGGTGGAGGGGTGCCCGTGGAGGGGTGGATGAACAGGACCCCATGGTGTGGAGGGCTGGATGAACAGTTGACAGTGGAGGGGTGGTTGAACAGGACCACGTGGTGTGGAGGGCTGGATGAACAGTAGACGGTGGAGGGGTGCCCGTGGAGGGGTGGTTGAATAGGACCCCGTGGTGTGGAGGGCTGGATGAACAGTAGATGGTGGAGGGGTGGTTGAACAGTAGCCGGTGGAGTAGCGCGGGGTGGAGGCTGGATGAACAGGAGTCCGTGGATGAACAGTCGTAGGTGGAGGCTGGAGGAGGTCGACGATGGATGAACAGTAGCTCATGGAGGCTGGAGGGGGTCGACGGTGGAGATGAACAGTATCCCATGGAGTCCCGTTTTGCGGTATGCCACACCCCTCCCGATGAACAATACCCCTTTTCGACCGTAGCGCTCCAACACAAGTTCGTTTCGTCCGTTTTGCGGTACGCCACACCCCTCCCGATCAACAGGACCCCCGTTTCGACCGTACGAGGTCCATTTTCTCTGTTTTGCGGTATGCTAGACCCCTCCCGATGAACAGGATCACGTTTGGAATGTGGCTGGTCGAACACAAGGCCGTTTCCTCCGTTCTGAGGTACGCCAGGCCTCGTTTCCATCGCCTGTTCCGTCCAAGCACTCCCGATGAACACGACGCATTCCATTGCCTCCCCATGAACACGACGCATTCCGTTGCCTCCCCATGAACACGACGCATTCCGTTGCCTCCCCATGAACACGACGACGACACTATTTCTCCGTTCCGACCTAGCCATGTACACGAGCCCTGGCCGTACGTATGCGCGAGTAGGCGTTCGAGACCCCGCCCGTATGTACACATACGTGGCCATATTTTCTTTCTTGCACCCTGGCCGCTGTACGTACATGTAAATGCTACATGCGCGCCTCTACTACGACACGTGCGCGCCTCTACATCGACCAGTATGTACGTACACGTTCGCGACCAGAATGACAACGCTACGTATGCTTCGACCAGGTGGGTCCCGACTGTCAAGCACTTCCTTGCCTGCGAAGATGTAGCTGGTGGGTCCCAGCAGTTAGGGGGCGAATCGTTTTTTTTGCCCGGACGCACTTCCTTGCGTGTGAAGATGTAGCTAGTGGGTCCCAGTAATCAAGGGGAAACGGTTTTTTCGCGAAATACAATGGCCCGTCCGGTGGGTCCCAGCTGTCAGGTGGAGGAATCATTATTTTCTGCGTAATAAGGAGGCACTTCCTTGCTGCGGCCGTGGACCCAGCTGTCAACCTCTCCACGTACAGTCCACGTCCGATGGAAGTTGTTCCTTGACCACGTTGACCATGCCGCGCCGAGAGCACCAGGGCGGTGGGAGACGGCGAGGCCTAGGAAGGGGACGACACGGAGGCAGGGAAGACTCGACAGTTGTTTCCCACGCGGAGGGTAGTACGACTGTACGAGAGTTTACTGGTTCGTCTGCCATCGTCGGAGAATAACAGCAGGTGTGGGTGAGTAGAGGGATGGCTAGGCCAGCGATGGGAGTACGGTCGGGCGGTGAGGCCTGCGCGGCAGCACAGCCGGCCGCGAGGAGGAGGGAGCAGGCAGTCCCACCGGCGCTTGTTTGAGCGGTTGGAGCAGGAAGAGTAGAGATTGAAGAAGCACGACGGCCGTTGGATGGACATCCAACAGTCAGTGCTTGCGCGTCAACCTTTTTTTTTAGGAAAGCCTCAAATCTGTGGAAAACAGCATACATCCCATCTGCCATTATTTCTAATAATTTATAGCCCATTTGCTAATTCTTAAGGTTTTCTTGGAGCCCATATTCTTTTTCTAAGCATTACAGCCCATATTATGGCAACGGTTAAAAAATTATACGAAATTTTGCATATTTCGATGCGGTCTAAACTGTTTTTAATCCCGAAATTTCGACTCACATTCAAACTGATTTTAAAAATAAATGTATATCAATATAAAATCCAACAAATTCTCCACACATAAAAATTAGTGTAATTTAAAATCTTGAAATGAAAAAAATATTTGAAACTAATTGCCGGTTTGATGTGTTTTAAAAATGTACAACCCATTTCTCATTACTGATGGGCCATTTTCTCGGCCAGCCGAAAGAAAGCTCTCCTCGTCTTGAAAGATTTGCAGCCCAACAGGCCTCACAAAGCGACTTACTTGGCAAATCACAAAAAAACTGGGCTGTGGCCGTGGACCCGGCCGTCAGCCTCTCCACGTATAGTACTCTTCCGATGGAAGTCATTCCTTGACCACGTTGACCATGCCGTGCGGAGAGCACCACGGTGGTGGACGACGGCGAGGCCTAGGAAGGGGACGACGCGGCAGTGGAAGCCCGCGCGGAGAGGACTACGGGGGTTCACTGGTTCGGCTGCGGTGTGAGGCTGCTGTCGCCGCAAGGCCTGGCCAGCGGTGGGAATAGTAGGGGGCGGTGAGGCCTCTACGGCAGCACAGCCGGCCACGGGAGGCAGGAGCATGCAGCACGACCGGCGCTGCTTTGGGCGGCTGGAGCAAGAAGACCAGAGGTTGAAGAAGCACTACGGCCGTTGGATGGACATTGTACGGTCACTGGAGCTAGAATCATTCATATTGACTAAGTTGACAAAGCCCTTCGTCCCCGTCAACTTAGTAGGCCCACAAGTCAGCCTCCTAGCAAGGTGGGTCCCAGCTAGCCGGGGGAGTATTCATTTTTTGTGCGTAATAAGGAGGCACTTCCGGTGGGTCCGAGCTAACAGCGGGGGGACCTTTTTTTCATGAAATACGATGGCCCGTCCTGTGGGTCCCAGCAGTCAGGGGGAAACGATTTTTTTTGCAAAATACTAGTGGCCCGTCCGGTGGGTCCCCGCTGTCAGGTGGAGGAATAATTATTTTCCACGTAATAAGGAGGCACTTCCTTGCGGCTGCCGTGGACCCAGCTGTCAGCCTCTCCACGTACAGTACTCTTCCGATGGAAGTCGGTCGTTGACCACGTTGACCACGCCGCGCCGAGAGCACCAGGGCAGTGGACAACGGCGATGACTAGGAAGGGGATGACTCGGAGCCGGGGAAGACGCAACTGTGGATGCCCACGCGAAGAGGAGTACGAGGGTTCACTGGTTTGGCTGCAGTGTGAGGCTGCTGTCGCCGTAGAATAACAGGGGGTGTGGGTGAGTAGAGGGATGGCCTGGCCAGTGGTGGGAGTAGTAGGGGGCGGTGAGGCCTCTGCGACATCACAGCCGGCCACGGGAGGCAGGAGCACACGGCACGACCGGCGTTGGTTTGGGAGGCTGGAGCAAGAAGACCAGAGGTTGAAGAAGCACTACGGCCGTTGGATGAACATTGTATGGTAACAGGAGCTAGAATCGTTCATATTGACTAAGTTGACAAAGCCCTCCATCCCCGTCAACTTGGTAGGACCACAAGTCAGCCTCCCACTATACTGGGTTCCAGCTGGCAGGGGGAATATTCATTTTTTGTGCGTAATAAGGAGGCACTTCCTTGCATGCGAAGATAGCTGGTGGGTCCGACATGTCA
The DNA here is from genome assembly GCF_003073215.2 of Triticum urartu. NCBI lineage: Eukaryota > Viridiplantae > Streptophyta > Magnoliopsida > Poales > Poaceae > Triticum > Triticum urartu. Next base: position 455,955,995 of record NC_053027.1, read on the forward strand.
GCGGGGGGCACTTTATTTCGCAAAATACAGAGGCCCTTCTGGTGGGTCCCAGATGTCAGGTGGAGGAATCCGTATTTTGCGCGTAATAAGGAGGCATTTCCTTGTGTGCAGCCGTGGACCCAGCTGTCAGCCTCTCCATGCACAGTCTACTTCCGATGGTGTCGTTCGTTGACCACGTTGACCACGCCGCGCCGAGCGCATCCAAGGTGGTGGACGACGGCGAGGCCCCGGATAGCAACGAGCCGGAGATGGGAAGACACGGGAGTAGAGTCGCAAATAGAGAGGTGTATGAGGGTTAACTAGTTCTAGTGCGGTGTGGTTCGGCAGTCGCTGGAGAAGAACAGGAGGTGTGGAGGGGTGGAGGGATGGCCTGGCCAACGGTGGAGTAGCGCTTCATAGCGAAGTGTTCTAAGCAGAGTTGCTAGCAGCAGGAGGCGGGAGGTGGCCCCGCCGGCGCTGGAGGAAGAAGACGAGAGATTGAAGATGGATGCCGGTCGTTGGATGTAAATCCAACGGCTAACATGTCAGAATCATTTGTTGACTAAATTGACAACGACTTGCATTGGCTTCGACCTATTGGCCCACATTTCAGCCTCCAAAAATGTGGCACGTATTCAACCCATTTTTTTCCGAATTTACAGTCTTTTTTTTGCGCGGTAGAATTTACAGCCAATTTGATCTTTTTTTTTAATTACAGCCATTAGCTGGGCTGGGTGAACAAATAATGTAGCGTCCATGCGGCCCGTTTATTTTATTTCCTAAAAAATTACAGGACATTTGCACTTTCTCGGAATACACGATTTTGCTGGGCTGATTCTAATTATAATGTTGGGTTGGGCCAACAATGTTATCAAAAAATAAAAAGGGGCTGAGCATTTTGTTATAAATATATTTAAATAATAAGTGATATTATTACATTCGTCCTTAAATCTTACCCAGCTTTTGTACACAATCACTAGGATTTTCGTGCCAAAACAATCTAGGATTTTATTTGTTAAGAAATTATTTTTATAAGTTAATAAGATGTGGGATATTGTTTTCTTACATATGTAAGTATCTGTTAAATATATGATGACAATAAAAATAATATATAATAACATATAAAATAATTTTTTTAGAAAAACAGAGAGCATCTCCCCGGTTCCATTGCTGAGAACGAAACCACAACATATTCTAATACAACTACTCAAAGAGCAGTTCGAAAGCAAAGGTAGAAAAGCTACAAACTAGGGGGGTGGCTGAACAAGTTCTCTGAATAACATAAATCACCCGAGCGGTGCCAAAGGCAGAGCGGATAGAGCACTCAAATGACACAAGGAGGGTCCAGCGAAGCCTTCATGGTCTTCAGCCGAGGGGCCGTGTCAGCCTGCGACGACTAGTAAGCAAGCCGAGACACCGGGCTGGAAGGCGTAGCATGGTGGATGTCCCTCTTTTCGGCGCCAGGTGCCCATCATCTTCATCAGAGATCTTGAGACGAGCCCATGGGTCCAGCCCCAGAGCAGGTCGAGCCTTGTTCAGCCACAAGTGATCGCCAACGGTTTCTGGAGGGATCTTGTTAGGGTTTCCATGAAGCTCGTCAACTTGTCCTTCTCCGATCCGGAGGAGAGAATCGCCCAGTTCCTCACCATGTTCCTAATCAACCTCAAGACCCGTGGAATGGAAATCCAGGAGGTGTTACTAAAAATCATAGCATTTCTATATTTCCATAGGCACCAAAGGACAGCTGAGCTAACAGTGTTTAAAACTGAGCACTTTTTGGTAGCAATCCAGAATCTGGCGACAGATTCGAAGGATGAGCCAATCTGACTAGAGAAATATTCCTCAATGTGGGCCCAGAGATGTTTAGGAACTATACATTCAAAAAATAGGTGAGAACAAGACTCTTGTTCCAAGCAGTAAACACAATCAAGGGGTTTGATGATGTGTCTCTTCCTAAGGTTATCCCTAGTCATCAATTTGTTTTTGGAGAGAAGCCAGAGAAATACATGAATTTTAGGGCGAACTCTCAATTTCCAGACAGCAGGGATAAACACGGGTTGAACCCCTCTAAAGTTGATAACATGATAGAGGGAGCTGGAGGAATACATCCCCTTATTGTCCAGCTGCCAAATCAGGGCATCCGACTCGGCAGTAAAGGTAATGCTTTTGGCAATTTCCTCCAACTGGAACCATTGTTCCATTAGACTATCACTAAAGTTCCTTCTAAAAGAGTGTTTTAGGCATTGACCATCCCAAACTTCATTGACACTTTTGTTAAGCTCACTGCGGACAGAGTAAATAGGCCAAAATTGGACTGCTAGGGGGGATGTGCCAAACCAAGTATCTTCCCAGAACCTGGTTCTGCTCCCATCTCCTATGCTCCATCTGTAGCCAAATTTCACAGCATGCATAATAGATTTTAATCCTTTCCAGAATCTAGAGGTCTTAGGGTTGGAGGAAGGGACAAAAATATTAGGTTTATTTCCTAGGTATTTATGGGCAATAAGAAGCTTCCAGGGTTATAGGTCTTCCTCATAGAATCTTTTAATCCAAGACCCTAGAAGACAGATGTTAATTTCTTGGAGGTTAGGTATGCCTAGGCCTCCAAAATATTTTTTCATAGAGACTAGGGCCCAATTAGCAAGGTGTAGCTTCCTATTTCCCTCAAAATCATTCCACAAGCAATGAGACATCTGAGAATTGATGAGGTTCACTGCCCATTTAGGGAACTTGAAGAAGGAGAGGAGATACACTGGAATGCTAGCCAAACAAGCTTGTATGAGGATCAATCTACCTCTGTAGGAGAGAAGTTTACCCCTCCACCCAGCAATCCTTTAATGATTTTATCCAAAAGGGTTGGATATCTTCTCTCCTCAGTTTATCATAGTGGAGAGGGATACCTAGGTACTTAATGGGGAAGTTACCTTTATTACAGACTAGAATAGAGAGGAAGTCAGCTAACTCCTGATCATCCATGTTGATAGGGATGAGTTCACTTTTAGAGTAGTTGATTCTCATGCCTGAGACTTGCTCAAACCAGGTTAGAATAGTTTTTCAGATTGCTAGCATGTGTGGAGTCATTGTCTAAGAAAAGGATGGTATCATATGCATATTGAAGGCAGATGATGCCACCAGGGCAGACCTCAGGACAGAGCCCTGCAATCAGACTATGATCAGCAGCTTTGCTCAGCATTTTAGTAAGAACGTCCACTACTAAATTAAACAAAAGCGGGGAGATGGGTCACCTTCCCTAAGGCCTTTACCAGCAAGGAAAAAAAATCACTTTCACAGTTATTTAACTTGACCCCAACAGACCCCCCATGAGTAAGTTGCTCGATCCAACTCTCCTCTATGAAAGGCTTGGAAAAGATCTGAGCGATCATTTTTCACCAAGTCCCAAAAATGCTGGTAAAATAAGAAGGGAATCTGTCGGTGTCAAAACCGGCGGATCTCGGGTAGGGGGTCCCGAACTGTGCGTCTAAGGCGGATGGTAACATGAGGCAGGGGACACGATGTTTTACCCAGGTTCGGGCCCTCTTGATGGAGGTAAAACCCTACGTCCTGCTTGATTAATATTGATGATATGGGTAGTACAAGAGTAGATCTACCACGAGATCAAGGAGGCTAAACCCTAGAAGCTAGCCTATGGTATGATTGTTGTTCATATGGACTAAAACCCTCCGGTTTATATAGACACCGGAGAGGGCTAGGGTTACACAGAGTCGGTTACAATGGTAGGAGATCTACATATCCGTATCGCCAAGCTTGCCTTCCACGCCAAGGAAAGTCCCTTCCGGACACGGGACGAAGTCTTCAATCTTGTATCTTCATAGTCCAGGAGTCCGGCCGAAGGTATAGTCCGGCTATCCGGACACCCCCTAATCCAGGACTCCCTCAGTAGCCCCTGAACCAGGCTTCAATGACGACGAGTCCGGTGTGCAGATTGTCTTCGGCATTGCAAGGCGGGTTCCTCCTCCAAGTACTTCATAGAAGATTTTGAACATAAAGGTAGTGTCCGGCTCTGCAAAATAAGTTTCCACATATTGCCATAGAGAGAATAATATTTACACAAATCTAATCTGTTGATGTATTCCGTAGCGTGACATCACACCACGGCCAAGTCTTTATTCGAATCGTTTTACTGTCCCACCTCAGCGCGTTTAGCGAGGCGGTTTCCTTGGCACGTCTTGTCAAAGCAGAGATCGTGTCCCCTTATTTCGGGATTCTCATCAATATGGGCGTGGGTAACCCAACCGTACCCATTGGTATGTTTTCTCGATCAAAGGCGAGTCCCAAACGGTCACGGGGAGGGCCCTTGGTATTCAACCTCTTATAAAGAGACCAAGGCCTTACTCCTTTCTTTCAATCTCAAACGAGTTCGCCCTTCGCCTCGAGTTCCAACACCCAAGGCTCCAGATTTCAGGCGCTTCGGACCTTCGACAATGTCTGGTTCCGACCATCGAGGCCGATGGATGCCCTCCTCCGTCACAGAGGAGGACGTGCTAAAGTTGAGAGAGGCCAGATTCTTGACCGGCGAAATCTCGCATAGGCTGCCTGCTCAAGGGCAGGTCATTCCACTCCCAAGCCTGGTGAGAGTGTGGTGTTCATGTCTCACTTCCTTCGGGGGCTAGGTTTCCCGACGGATCCCTTCGTGAGGGGGCTCATGTTTTATTATGGGCTGGAATTTCACGACTTAGCTCCGGAGTCCATCCTCCATATTTCCTCATTCATCGTCGTGTGTAGAGCCTTCCTCCGTATTACTCCTCACTTCGGACTATGGCTCAAGACCTTCAAACTAGAGCCGAAGATGATCGAGGGACGGCACGCAGAGTGCGGAGGTGCTTTTATAAGCAAGAATGCTGGTGCTCCATGGCCCGAGGGCTCTTTTCAAGGGGATTCCAGCTTATGGCAATGAGAGTGGTTTTATATCACAGCTCCCAGGAGCACCAAGTGGGTGGCGCTGCCTGCTTTCCGCTCGGGTCCCCCGCCACGACTGGCGTCATGGGTCAATAAGGGGCTGGACTGGGGGGTCGGCAAAGGACGTGCCCCTGTTGCAGGGCCGCATCCGAGATTTCCTAGAAAGAGACATCAGTCTGGTCGTGGTGACACAGGTTATGTTCATTCGCCGAGTTCTGCCCTGCAAACGTCGCCCCCTCCGCCTGTGGGAGTTCAACCCGGAGGGACCACGAGTTCTCCAACATTTTCTTGGCATGACGCCCGTGGAGATGTACAAATTGTTCTTCAGACCACAAGTAGTGTGTCCGGATTCTACGGAGGACGCAGGTCTGAGCTGCAATCGTCCAGATACTCAAGTAAGTAGCCTTGTTCCCGGACTCGCTATCTGTATATTTATCATAAAATTGCCCCTAAAAGAGTTGTCCTTTAAACAGGAGTGGATTGCAAAAGCAAAGCTAATCAGGTGTCCGCCCCCCTCCCCGAGACCACGCCGGATCCCGTGCTAGTCAGGATGTTGGAGGTTGTGCCTTCAGAGGAAAGCGAGGGAGGGGACAAGGAAGCTACAGCCTCCTTGAAGAAGGTTGTCCGGAAGGGAGGAATCAAAAATTCCTCTCCTCAGGGGAAGAAGAGGACCGCCTCTAACGACCCGGAGACCATGGCCTCAAAGCGGGGGAAGAAATCTTCGTCAGAGGGTCCTGCGCCGGGGGATACTTCGGCCGAATTATGTCCTCAAGGGGATCAGCCCTCCACCGAGCCGTAAGTAGAGAGGAGTTTTTCTTTTTAAGAAATGAGACAAATCCTGCGTTATATCTAAGAAGAGTAATCGAAAATTTACCTTGTAGCTCGGACCTTAGCCCTTCTCAGCAGAGCTCGTCTTTGGGGGATCTTCTTCTGGAGATGATGGAGAGCGGAACGCCTCCCCCTGCCGTACCGCCTTGCAAGGCGGGCGACCCTGAAGTATCGTCGCGGAGGGTTTCTCCAAATCCGGCAGGGCCGGAAGGTCGTCATATGGCCCCCCAAAGCCCTCCGCGTCCGGCCTTCGAAAAGGGCCATCAGACGAGTCCGGCACCGTCTGGTGCGCGGTCGGAGGAGCTGAAGGATCTGCTAGGGCGAGCATCTATCTCAGAGGAGCACCGTGCATTGATGGGTACGGTGATTGAGAGGATTTCATCCGCGGAGAGCGGATTGCACGAGTCCGTCAGGAGTTTACTGACAGGTTTTGAGGTACACGAAATAATGTAACCTTTTTGGACAGTTGCGCATAAATAAGATGTGCCCTGTGTAGATAGTAGCCCCTGAGACTCTGTGCGTTGTCAAAAGTGACGGCGCGCAGAGGATCATAATCCCAGGTCTAATATGCCGCCTTCATACGTAGGTGGCGAAGTGTCCGGTGGCAAGCCGGACTGATGAATTTGCCGAGCTAAAGTGGCAACTTGACGTGGCAGATGCCGACATCGCGCTTGTCAACAAGCGGCTTGACGAGGCACAAGGTATGTAATTCCTCCAGCGGCACCTGGTAAGAGGAGCTTTATGCCAGTATCTTACAATGTGTGCGCTTGATGCAGATGGTGCTGCTGCCATGGAGAATCTTCGGGCGGAACTTGCTCGAGCGAAGGAGCAAGCCAGGAAAAGTGATGCGGCTGCCGGAAAGGCAATTGAAGAGCTGAAAGCCGAACAGGCTATTCACTACCGAAGCAAGAAGGAAATGGCCGAGATGGCCGTGAAGCTGAAGAACGCTGCTGACCGTTGCAAGCTTCTTGAAAAAGAAGATCGGGCGGAACAGACGGTCCTGGAGAAGGCCGTTACCGATGCCAAGGATGCTCGCTCTGCGATGAGAGCTATGAAGGAGGAGCTGCGTCAGGCCGGAGAGATCGCGGCTGGAAAGGCCATTATGCTGCGGAGGAAGCTCTGTGATCCTAAACATGCTCCGTTAGACCGGATGTGGAGTACGGCGGACACCTATCTGGATTTGGCAGCGAGGGCCACAGACGCGGCCAAACACTTCCGAGATCAAGAAGATCGCGAAGTGGAAAAGCTCTTTTGGTCGCAGTTCCACAATCCGGAGCGTCCGCTGTCATTAGCCGATCGTTTGGCCGAATGGGCCGTGCTAAATAGGTTGTCCGGACTCGCCATGAAGTATGTCATGAGTCATCTGTGGCCAGAGAGGCCAGAGCCGAAAAGTTATTTCAACTTGGTGCAGCAGTTCCTTGGTGCGGCGCCACATATCAATGCGATGAAGAGGTCAGCGTGCATAGAGGGTGCGCGGATGGCTCTTGCCCGTGTCAAGACATACTGGGCGGAAATGGAGGCCACCGCTGTTGCATCCCCAGACTCAGATGGAAGCCGAGTACCTGCCGAGCACTATTTTCAGGAAGTTCTGCAAGGCGCTCGTTTAATAGAGACGCAGTGCTCGAAGGATACTATATTCGAATAGCATATATTATTGTAAAACAATATTTTTATAAATTGTAGAAGCTTTTTATACTTGTGCCTGCAAGTATTATAATACCTCCTGTGCGGCCGTTTAACATATATGTATATATAATCTGAAAGATGGCAGTCGTCGGCTTCAGCCCCAACGCACATAATGCGGGGGTGTTCACAGAAGGTGCATTTTCACACTTGATCCAACGTCTTGGTCCTACAAATGAGGTGATAGCGCAGCGAACTAGGCAATCGGACTATGATGCTTTATCACTTTCACTTAGCCATAGGAGTTTGACAGTGAGGCTACTTATATAGCCCCTGGTGGCGCTTGCGCTCGCCCGAACTTGGGGCGCGTATGTGCCTGGCCGAGAAGCGGCCCTTCGTTAATGCGGAGGAATCCTAAAGATTCCGGTAAGTCATCGAGTGGTTGACCAGTCTCACGCTATATCATGACAGTCAGTTTTCGGCTTTCTCTACTGAGGTGCTCGCTTGGCCGAACCGGGGCACAATCGCAGTAGTTCTCCTGGTGCCGCCTTAGCCAATAGAGCGGAACGTAAGGTAGCAAAACACAGGAGCCGGGAAAACCCAACATTTGACCAAAGACATGATTCGGAGCTGATGCATATAAGGCCAAACTCGCGACGCCGAACACTCCCTAAGGTAATCGATCTTTATGAGGACATGCGGGATAACGCCCTTAGTAATAAGCCCCTAGTGTCCAGGTACGCGCAAAACTCTGACGTGGCCACATGCCAAAACGCCAGCCTCCTCCTTGGTTATAGCAAGAAACCAGGGGATGTGTATCAACAAGAGACAGTAAAAAAGGTTTACGCAGGGTCTTAATCTGAAAAGAATCCTTGGAACGAGCCCCTGCTGCACGTCTGCGCCTGTGTCTCCGTTGTGCCGTATCCTAGACAGGCGTAGCATGGTGTTCATCTGTAAAAGAGAGGAACTTAGTTAAAGAAAGATCGTGCCGAACATGAGTTATACTAAATAAACAAAGTATAAATCAAAATGGATAAATTTGAGCTTTATTGTCTCTTGTTTTATATGCGCGGAGCCCCTAGTACAGGGGTATACGGCTATTAAACCTTTATCAATTGTATGTTTATGCTGGACTCGTCTAGCCGTGTCCGTGGTCTTGACGACCTGTTTAGGTGCTTTGGCTGGTGAAGCCGCTTTATTGTGGGGCTGTCAAGGCAGCCGCACTGTCTTTCGCGCGGGAGGAACACTCAATGTTTTCCCTTTAATGAGATGATGCCTCGTGGACCGGGCATCTTAAGCCTAAGAGATGCATACAACGGGCATCTGGGCCTGGCGTTACCCCATGAAAGGAGGTTTTGCTATGGCGAATTTTTGTTGGGTCTATCCCCATGTTGCGGATTGTGTCCTGGTATAACAGGTTTAGACAACTGCCACCGTCCATCAGGACATTTGTAAAGTGGAGTCCGCCGATTATTGGATCTAACACCAAGGCAGTCCAGCCTGCGTTCCGGATACTTCTAGAGTAATCCTGATGGTCGAAGGTGATCGGTTTTAACAACCATTGGCGAGACTCCTTTGGGATAGGCCGTATGGCGCGTATCTCTGTTGGCGCCATTCCGTTCGTCACGTGAAGTAAGTTTACTGTTTTGACTTCTTGTGGGAAATCCTTTTGTTTCCTGGTGCTCTGCTTGTGGGGTTCGTAGTCGTCCTCACTTGGTGTGTCGAGCCCCTTGTGTTCGGCGTTGAGTTTGCCGAATTGCTTGAAAACCAAACAATCTCCGTGGGTATGGTTCGCAGGCTTCCCGGGAGTACTGTGTATTTGGCATATCTTGTCCAAGATTTTGTTTAAGTTGGATAACTCGTCCCTGTTATCCTTGAGGGGTGGCTTTCTCTGATTCTGCCATGAGCTTTTGAATCCGTCATTGACCGCCGTGCTCTTTGGGCTGTTTCCCTTATTCTGGCGCTGGTCCTTGCTGCGTCGGGGTTTTCCGTTTCCATCCCTAACTTCGGATGTACTTGGGTCGCTGGTGCTACATCTTGCTAACCAGCTGTCCTCTCCTGCGCAAAAGCGGGTCATGAGGCTTGTTAATGCGGCCATTGTTCTTGGCTTTTCTTGGCCGAGGTGTCTGGCAAGCCATTCGTCTCGAACGTTATGCTTAAGAGCTGCTAGGGCTTCGGCGTCCGGACAGTCGACTATCTGATTCTTTTTAGTAAGAAATTTGTTCCAGAATTTCCGGGCTGACTCTCCGGGCTGTTGAGTTATGTGACTGAGATCGTCTGCATCCGGAGGGCGGACATAGGTCCCTTGAAAATTTGCCCGGAAAGCATCCTCAAGCTCTTCCCAACTTCCAATAGTGTTTTCGGGAAGGCTTTTGAGCCAATGTCGGGCTAGCCCTTTAAGCTTGAGGGGTAAGTATTTTATGGCGTGGAGGTCATCTCCTCTGGCCATGTGTATGTGGAGGATATAATCCTCGATCCAGACCCCAGGGTCTGTTGTTCCGTCGTACGGCTCTATGTTTACGGGCTTGAATACCGCTGGAAATTCATGGTCCAGCGCCTCATCGGTGAAACATAGGGGGTGTGCGGCACCCCTGTATTTGGGTGTGCCATGATGTTCGGATATTTGTTGTGTTGCATTGCTTACTAGAGCTTGCTTTCTTGGCCCGTAGATAGATCTAGCTGGGCCATCTTTTTGATGCGGATCCTTTGGTGGATCGTGTGCCGGCTTGTGTGCGGCGCCGCTTGCCGCTCCATGCTAGCCATGCGGTCGTCTATCCGACTGGGTGGCTTTCCTATTTTTTGACTGCGGGGGCTCTAAGGCCTCCTCGTCAAATTCAGGCAGTAGCTTTCGCTTTGGATAGCTTTTTGTGCGGCGACTGCCGCCATATTTGTCTGCGGTGTTGCGTACTTTGCTCCATTTGATGCTGAGTGCATCTTCCGCAGTTTTGAGCTTCTGCTTCTGCTTTTTCAGGCTACGCGCAGTAGCGACGAGCCTTTTGTGGAGGTTCTTCTGCTCCATGAGCCTATCCGGCGTAAGGTCGTCCGGACTATTGTTTTCGCCGGGGACGGGGTGTTCGGTTTGTTTATCCAAGTTGCCCTGTTCGGACGGTTGTTCGAAGGCATGTTCGTCGTCCGCCGGCTCGTCCTGCTCTATGGATGGGTCTGTATGGCTGCTGTCTCTGTCGAGGCGGGGCTTGGAGCGGCGCTTATGTCACCGCTTTGATTGCTTTTCGAGTGAACGATCCCTCGTTGCATCCCCGTGTTCCTCGTCGTCGCTTCCTTTGGGTGTGTCCACCTTGTATACATCATGAGATGAGGTGGATGTCCAGTGCCTTATAGGCGTTGGTTCATGTTCATCTCCTACATCGTCGTCCATACCGTCGATGTCTTCGGAGTCGAAGTCGAGCATGTCGTTTAAATGAAAGCACCAATCTCGGTGTCAAAACCGGCGGATCTCGAGTAGGGGGGTCCCGAACTGTGCGTCTAAGGCGGATGGTAACATGAGGCAGGGGACACGATGTTTTACCCAGGTTCGGGCCCTCTTGATGGGGGTAAAACCCTACGTCCTGCTTGATTAATATTGATCACATGGGTAGTACAAGAGTAGATCTACCACGAGATCAAGGAGGCTAAACCCTAGAAGCTAGCCTATGGTATGATTGTTGTTTGTATGGACTAAAACCCTCCGGTTTATATAGACACCGGAGAGGGCTAGGGTTACACAGAGTCGGTTACAATGGTAGGAGATCTACATATCCGTATCGCCAAGCTTGCCTTCCACGCCAAGGAAAGTCCCTTCCGGACACGGGACGGAGTCTTCAATCTTGTATCTTCATAGTCCAGGAGTCCGGCCGAAGGTATAGTCCGGCTATCTGGACACCCCCTCATCCAGGAATCCCTCAGAATCCCATCAGGACCAGGATCCCCATCAGGATAAGAGCTAAAAATGGCTTTCTTCACCTCTGTCTCTGAAAAAGGGGCTTCTAGCAGCTCATTTTCAGCAGGAGAGACTTTTTCAGAAGCAGAGAAAAAAATGTTTTGTAGAGAGAACCCAGAAGGGTTTTCTTTCTTAAACAGGTCTTTGTAGAAGTCACTAGCCACTTTCAGCATCTCATCTACCTCAGTAACAGGGCCATTAGGGCCATCAAGGGAGTGAATGAGGGTTTTCCTCCTCCTCTGGTTAGCTACTGCCTGGAAGTAAGCAGTATTTCTATCACCCTCCTTAATGTTCCTATCTCTAGACCTTTGTTTGGCTTTGATTTCTTCTTGAAGCCAAATTTTTTTGAGCTCTCTATGGACAAAGTTTAATCTATTAGTCTCAGCCTCAGAGAGGTCAGTGGTTTCTGCCTTAATATCTAGAGAATCAAACTCAAGGAGGAGAAGCCTTTTGTATCTTCTAAGATTAGCTTCCTCATGGGAGTTCCACCCTTTGGTAGTTCTTCTAAATCTCCTGATTTTGATCTGCCAATTTTCTAGGGCGTAGCTGCTCCCAGTAGGCTCACTCCAGATTTTCCTGACTAGCTCAGTAAAATCTTCTCTAAGCAACCACCACTTTTTAAATTTAAAACTATTGCTCTTTGGAGTTTGGTTAAGACCAGAGTCCCAGAGCAAAGGAGTGTGGTCACTACCACATCTGGGCAGAGCTCTACAACTAGAAAGGGGAAAGAAACTATCTAATTCTGTGTCACGGAAAATTCTGTCAATAGTGGACATAATCCTGGAGCAGCACTTCCAACATATCTAGCAGAACTGTGGGTTTTCCTTCTGACAGGGCAATTCTCAACTTTATGGGTAACCATTTTGCAGATAAAACAACTCTTGGGCTTGACACATTTATCCAAATGATGCCCTGGTTCCCCACAGTTGTAGCAGATCACCTCAGAGTATGCCATAAGGCCCGAAGCAGGGGCAGGAGCAGATTTCTGGATGTCCTATCTCTTCTTTTGCTGATTCTTGCCTTGAGATTTCCCACTGATCTGAGAGTCAGAACCACCAGCGGATTGATCTTGGGCAATTACAGGAGCCTGCCCAGATTGTGCCCCCATTTGGGGCGGAGGTGGGCCGTACCACTGCCCAACCGACGCTCCCCCCATTGTGATAGGGGAAATTCATCAGAGTTCCTAGTTCCTTCTCATCCTCCAGCCAGATGTTGTCTCTCAAGAAGCAGAAATAACCACCAGACAGCTCAATTGAAGTAGATTGCAAGCCTAATTTCAATCTTCTGTAGGTTTGGGGGAGAGATAAGGTAGGGGATCCACCTGCTCGGGCTCTGGTGGCGTGCTGGTGGGCAGGAGTCCAGTCAAGCATTCCCATCTCGCAGCACGGCGTGGATCTCCTGAATTCACTTCTCCTTTCGCCCATCGAACGAACGAAATTGGCGGCTCACTGGGGTGGGGCATCCTGTGCTTCTCCAAGAAATCTCCTTCGAAGTAGATCCGCAGGGCTAGATTCAGCAGCTCCCAATCCACATGATCCTTGCACATCCGAGCATACCTGCGCGAGTGAGAGAACGGATTCGGTCCCTCCTCGGCTTGCTCCCTCGTAGCTTCCTCCTCTGCTTCCCTCCATTCACGCGTGCACTGGGTCCAGGAGAGAGCGTCGTCGCGGATCCGCATCGCCCGCTCCCTCCATCTCCTCCCTCGAGTCTCCCGCAGCACCGCCGGCGCGACGGAGTCGAGCGGCTGGAGCATCCGCAGGAAGGCTTTGTAGACATGTGGGAGATGCATCCTGTATATCTGCCTGTCTTCTAGCCATTCCCCCGTGGATATGGCCGGCGACTCCATGGGGCACGCGAGCGGACTTGCTGAGGGGGGCAGGCGCGCCTGGAGTCAGGAGGCGGGGGGTGGCGGCGAGATCTATTTGCCAATTACTCCCTCCTTTTTGGTTTATAGGGCTCAATTCAAAAATCTCACCAACCAAGGTAGATGATGAATGGTAGAATACTTTTTGTAGTTTGCAAAAGCACCTAATTAATGCACTTGTTTTCCTCAAAAAATTATGTTTATCAATGCATAAATTGCAATGCATGCATGCATAAAGTACATGCATTGGTCAATTTTCTCTTAATACTTGCATGCAATGATTTAATGCACCTTGGAATCTGAACATGTGATGGAAAACAACCAAATTGAGCCTTATAAAATGGAAAAACTAAAATTTTGAGATAAGCCCTATAAACCGAAAAGGAGGGAGTATGTGAACTAAATAGTCAACATATAAAATAATTTAAATATATGTAATATAGTTAGAAGGGAAACATAAGTTGGACCTGGCGTTCCTATTCTTATATACTCCCTCCTTTTCGGTTTATAGGTCTCAATTCAAAAATCTCACCAACCAAGGTAGATGATGAATGGTGGAATACTTTTTATAGTTTGCAAAAGCACCTAATTAATGCACTTATTTTCCTCAAAAAATTATGTTTATCAATGCATAAATTGCAATGCATGCATGCATAAAGTACATGCATTGGTCAATTTTCTCTTAATACTTGCATGCAATGATTTAATGCACCTTGGAATCTGAACATGTGATGGAAAACAACCAAATTGAGCCTTATAAAATGGAAAAACTAAAATTTTGAGATAAGCCCTATAAACCGAAAAGGAGGGAGTATGTGAACTAAATAGTCAACATATAAAATAATTTAAATATATGTAATATAGTTAGAAGGGAAACATAAGTTGGACCTGGCGTTCCTATTCTTATATACTCCCTCCTTTTCGGTTTATAGGTCTCAATTCAAAAATCTCACCAACCAAGGTAGATGATGAATGGTGGAATACTTTTTATAGTTTGCAAAAGCACCTAATTAATGCACTTATTTTCCTCAAAAAATTATGTTTATCAATGCATAAATTGCAATGCATGCATGCATAAAGTACATGCATTGGTCAATTTTCTCTTAATACTTGCATGCAATGATGTAATGCACCTTGGAATCTGAACATGTGATGGAAAAGAACCAAATTGAGCCTTATAAAATAGAAAAACTAAAATTTTGAGATAAGCCCTATAAACCGAAAAGGAGGGAGTAAAAAAATAGAACAGACCTCTGCGTTTTCTTCAAAAAAATACATAAATTGGGCTGCCAAAAATAAAACCTCGGATGGGAGGTCCATAGGCCGGTCGATACATGACGGCCCTAAGAAAATACAAACAGGCCTATGGACCTCCCATCCGAGGTCATGGGCTGCGCATGTTAAAAATGAAAGCCTAGACGGGGCAGCCCAAAACCACGTCCAACACTTGCCAAAACTTCGTCCCTCGTTTTCTCTGTGTTTCGCACACTCGACATTGTGTGGGCATTTGGACTGTGCATCATATGAAGATGTGCTATGCATGAATGTTGATCAGCATGATGTTAACTGGCTGGTAGTTCCATTTTCGACCATGAATAAAACTTCCAACATGATGTTAACCCTGTTTGAAAAGGCCGTGTTAATATAAATGCTCTGCCTCTGAAAGTTACAGTTTCTTATCTGAAACTGAACTTGCAGTTTTTTATCTGAAACTAAAACTTGCAGTTTCTTCTCTGAGAATCACATTGTCTGCACTTTTATACTCCTATGAAACTACATTTTTTTAAGTGCTAAAAATAGATCTCTAGAATTCAGAAAATACTTTATATGCTCAATACTGCACATCTGAAATTCAAAAGACATTCATATCTGAAAGTACTCTCAAAATACACAACACAAAACACAATTCACAACCTGCAAATACTGACAACCCTAAGCTCCTCCTGACAATTCACAACCTGCTCGACTATTGGGCTGGGGGGGGGGGCAGCCCCCTCCTATTCCTCGGCGGCAGTCAGCCGCCCCGTGAGACGATGTGAATGACGAGGGAAACGATGGCGGGGAAGCGTCATCGGGCCAACTGCTTTTCTCCTCTTGCAGTTGGGTTCGATCGACGAAGACTCCACCGGCTCGCTCTGGCAGGACACCCTCACAAACGGCACCCTGTAGATGCTCGATCCTTCAATCCTGGTGGATGCTCCATCTGGGATCGATACTCCCACCACCTCTCCCTCACGATTGGATTCGGTGAATCTATTTGCTCCATGGCCCAGAGGAGCAGCAGTATGTACTCCGGCGCGACTCCCTCCGGGAGTATCGCCGCCTTTTCGCTTTGTTGCAGATATTTGGCCATGGATGTCGCTGTCGCCGCTAGTTGGTCCTTGTTGTCAAACCAAGGCTGTATCTCCAACATCCTAGCTAGCTTCACAGGGTCACCGTCTGCGATCCTCACGTATCGGTTGTACTCCTCCATCGATCTACTTCTCCACAGCACCTTCACTCACCGGCGGTGGTTTTTTAATGGAAGAGGAGAGGAGCAGCGCTGGTTTTGGATTAGAACGGGAGAGGAGCGACGCTGGTTTTGGACTGGAACAGGAGAGGAGGGGCGGTGGTTTTGAAATGGAAGAGGAGAGGAGTGGCGCTGCATTTAGATTGGAACAGGAGAGGAGCGGCGGTGGTTTAAGAGGAGAAGGGCGGAAGAGCGGCGCTGGTCTTGGAAGTATTTTTTGTTGTTTCGCGTATTTTGGGTCAAAGTTTGACCACGTACTGTATTTGACAAGCAAAATGTGAATGCATGTCACCAAAAATTGTATCGTTTGGTTCATATCTGAATGTACTTTCATATTATACTCCCTCCATTTTTGTATACAAGGCCACAAACTCATATTACAGGTACCAAGGTAAAAATCAATGCTATGTTTAAGTCAATGTTGCAAGCTAGGTTGTCACCTTGATTGTCCTGTTAATTAATGTGGTTTTTCTCTCCCAAGCACAACAAGCCAACCCTCTTACTCCTCATTGGTTGATTAATGTTGGGAATGCAAGCTAACCTTCTCACTCCCGCATGCACACAAGGGATATTAATGTCCTCGGGTGCTAGTACGAGGCAAACGCCATCAATTTTGCCACGATTAATGTTAGTGGCCTTGTATAGTTGCAAATTGTAATTTTGATAGTGGCCTTGTATACAACATATAACATATATTTTATGTGCGAAAATCATGGTCAATTATGACCCAGAATAAAAGGGAGACTAGTTAATGTGGGGTCGCTTTCTTAATTGAAGGGTAAATTGATTTTGATTTTGATCCAGTCAGAGCGCGCTGGCCCTCTCGTCCAATCCTAAATCGCTGCCACACGCTGCTCTCCCTCTTCTCCATTGCAAAACCACCTCCTCTCCTCTCTATCATCTCCATTCCAAAACCACCATCTCGCCTCTCCCTCTTCTCTATTGGAAGACCACCGTCTCTCCTCCATTTTCTAGACGCTTTGCTCCATGGCGCGGGTGCAATCCATGGATACAAAATTAGTATACTGTATACTATTTAAAAGTCGAGGGCGGGGCTTTTCCTGCGCGGTAGGCGACGGGGCAGTTCCGCTTAGTCGGTTCGACAGAGATGCGAGAAGACGAGGGAGTAGGCTGCTGCAAACGTAGGGCTGTGTGATTTGACAGCGAGTTACTGCTGGACAGGTGGGGACCCGTGATTTGACTTGCCATTATCATTTTAACTGCGGCGCTACGACCGGCGTGAGTCTCCCAGATTCCTGACCACCTCCATACAGGTGCCTCTCCCAATGCTCCACCATGTAGTAGAGGCTGGCTCTTGCATGAGAGCCCACTTCTCCACTTTTTCCTTGCCTCTCTTTCCTCCACATATGCCAAAATGCCATGTAAAGCTCACTATTGTACTTACTTTTACTTGCTCCTACAGGTTCTTAAGCTTGCCACATAGGCATAAAGTCTGATGTGGCAAGTTAATCAAGAAGCGAGATACGAGTTTGGTGACCCAAGGAAGAAACGGTGCTAAGCACGTGTACCTAGGTGAAAAGACAATTTTGAGTCTATAGCTAATTAAATGAAGCAAACTTAGCAACACCATTTCATTGGAAGAGGTCACTCCTTGGGAAATGCAATAAATACACGCGCTTAGCACCGTTTCTTCCTTGAGTACGAAGAAAGAGATAGAGAGGAGTAAAAAATACACTTATAGCCAACCTTGTTGTAGTATGAGTGACTAAGTGATGACTATGTATGACATGCCAACATCAGATTGCCTAACGCACTGTGTTAAATCTCCAAGGGCGCGACCGCGCGAGCGACGCGGCGGTCGTGGTAGGCGCGACCATGATATGGGCTGCTGGCAGCCCCTGGATCTGAGATCAAACGGTCGCATGCTAAGTTGCTGAAAATTTGCAGAGTAACCCTCCAAGATAGGATATTCACCCATAGGTCTAGAATCACGCCATGCAACCGTTCGATCTTAGTCCAAGGGCTCTTGGAAGCCCGTATCATGGGAGAATGGAAAGCCACTACCTTGCCGTTCGCACGCTGGCAGTTCGCTCCTACTCGTCCCCACATGTCCTTCAATACTACGGCGGTTCGCTCCTAGTCGTCCCGTCCATTCACATTACGGCAGTTCCACTAATCCTAACCCTCCTCCCAAATCCATGGCGTCCCAAATCTCCATGATCGGCGATGAGTACAAGGTTAGAACCATCACCGGCGATGAGTTCGATGTCATCTACACCCGTTCTTCCGCGACGGTGAAAGGATGCCTTTCTCGCTTCAGACGCATGTTCGAAAACTCAGATGATGAGTGGGTCGTTGGGCTAGATGTTGAGTACACCACAATCCTGGGACGAGAGAAGGATCTAAAGGACAAAGAGAGGAAGAAGCCCGCCGTGATCTAGGTTTGCGTACATAACGTTTGCTTGGTCTACCACATATGCCATGCCAACGTTGAGTGCCAGGATTTTAAGAAATTCCTCAAGGACAAAACAGTGAAATTCGTTACTGTAGACTTTGGTAACGACAAAGAAGTCCTGCATCGGATAGGTCTCGTTGTAGGCAACACTTTCGACCTCCAGAAGAATCGGCTGGTGTCCTCTCGTCAGCCTTCAATGCTGACCCTGGCAGGAGCTATGGTTCATCCTTCGTACGGTAAACTGGAGAAACCTCATTACACTTTTCATCGTCATGCATGGCAGTGGAATGTACTAGATATAGACCACATCCACTACGCTGCAATGGATGGCTACCTTTGCTTCAACATCTACAAGGGTTGGATGAAGAGCAACAACCAAGTGTGTGGTTCAAGCAAAGAAGTATCGGCCAAGAGGAAGAGGGACAAGGACGAAGTCGAGGACGTGGACGAGGACTCTGAGGAAGGTGGCAGTGTCGTTGCTCATGGTGGTTCTAATGGAGTGTCTACCAGAATAGTTGCAAAGTTTAATTTCAAGTGTGCTTAATTTAATTTGAGGGATGTGTTGTGCTGAGCCCCCAATAGAACTATGTTATGTTTCTTCTCGTTACTTTAACTCTTCAGTACGCACATACTAGTATTTCTTACATTTCATCTTTTAGTTGGTATAGTACTACCAATCGTTTCTTCACATTATATACGTACAATATATATGGCCAACATCATATAGCCAGCAATTTAGTTGTCAAAGAATTTCAGGGTGCTTAGTTTTGTCAAACAATTCCAGGATGCTTAGAGGGTGCTTGGACCCAAGGGACTTATTTTAGTCTAAATAAAAATAGTCTCTTTAAGAGGCTAAAGTTCCAAGCACCCCTGACTAAAGAGGGGCTAAAACTAGTCTTGAGACTAATTTTTTTAGTCAGGGGTACCCCTACTAAAATGTGGATTAGTCCTCTCTCTACTCATTTAACTCCTCTCCTTTAACACAGGCGAGTTCTAGATTGGAGGGTTTGGAGGATAATAAATGCTCATTAACTTGATTTTAGCCTTTTTAGTATTTGGATCCAAGCATGGATGAGGCTAGCATGTTTTAGTCCCACTACTTTTAGTCATGGGACTAAAACGTATCCAAGCACCCTCTTAGTTTTATTTGAGGGGTGGGTTGTGCTGGACACCATTATTGTGACTAGCCTTTTTAATAGTACTATATGCATAATTTGGCGATGAGCGCTCTCTATATGTACCACCTTTTTTTTAATTTCAAGTTTTGCTCCATGGCGCAATCCATCGATACTACTGTTGTACAAAAGTATACATTTTTTAAAAGGCTAGAGGGCGGGGCAGTCTAGCTTGGTCGGTTCCACGAGAGGCAAGGGCCTTTGTGATTTGATGGCTCATTACTGCTGGAAGGCGGGGCCTTGTGATTTGACTGCTCGTATAAATGCGCCGATGACCTGATCGAGGAGGAGCAAAGAACCGTGCGGTATACTCAAGTTTTCCACTGGAGTAGTACAGCGACGGAGGAGCACGAAACACGGCAGCCCAGTGCCATATGGCGATAAAAAATGATCTAATTTGCTAGTCATCTCATTGTTAGAATTGTTCTATTCATTCCCTAAAAAACATCGTTCTATTCATGCCTCGCAGAGAACGTGCCACGTGCAGCGAAACACTCGAAGCAAAAGATGAAACACAGGAGCAAAAGAAGAAGGAAGACTATCACCCCAAATGATCTAATTCACCGCGGATTCGTAACTGCTTCTTCATCGCCTCCACGACCTCCATCTCCTTGCGCGTCTCCTCCACCATCTTCATCATTGTGTCCATGACGCGGCATTTCTCGACGCGAGCCTTCATCATCTGTTCCACGGCCATATTACATACCTTGACAGCAGCCGGGTGCTCGATGCGGAGGTTCACCAACTCTTCCTTCTGTTCCATGGCGAGGGCCTGTAGCATATTCATCGAGGAACTACTATTCTCATGCAGCTTCTTCCAGCCGGCGTTCTTCTCCGTCAATAGGTTGATCTCATGGCAGAGCTTTGCATTGTCCTCCCGAAGTCGCAGGATTTCACCGGTCGCCTTCTTCTCCAAGGCAATGCTCTTCTTCAGCAGCATCACCAAGCCGGCGGTCAACTCCCCCTGCTGATTGAGCTCAGCGGGCATGTCGTCGAGGCTCTCCTTCAGCAACTCCATCAAGCCTTGGATGAACTCCTTCTGCTTATTGAGAAGATCGGGCATGCCGTCAAGGGATAACGACTCCAGCTCCGTCGGATCGGCATGTTCGCCTCTGCGGCTAGGGCGCTCCTAGGAGCCATCGACTGCCCGTGAGAGATCTTTCGAGGTCTCTGCGTGGCGGCGAGCTCTCTCTTTTTTTTCCACAGCCTTGGTTGCCGCTCCCTTGTTACGAGTAGTTCTCGACCTAGAGCTCTGCTCACCAGCCATGGCAACGACGGACGAAGAAGAAGCACTTATGAGGAGGAAAGGTAGAGTGATTTTTGGTTAGGTAGTTCCCCTTTTTATAACCTAAGTACTAGCACTAGTACTAATACCTGCATAGTGGGAACACATTCAGGTTTGGTACGTACTACTAGTAGGTGTGAGCAGGCTTTCGAATGTGATGGGAACAAGGTAAAGATTAATTGATGGTTTTGGTTTCGAGGCCCGAAACGGCTCCCGGTGAGTTTAGCGGAACATAAATTTCAAGTACTACACTGCTCAAATGCGTAAATATTGGCACAAAATACGAAGGAGACCAATGGAATTTCTACTAGCAACCCACGATTTAACTACTCGCATGCGCGCAGTGGAGTAATAATGTCTTTCTTCCGCCCTCACATCCACTCAATTTGCATGCGCTGTATTAATTGACCATCAATGAAGTGAACGACTTTACACGCGTCAAATTATCACATGGGGTGGATCCTGGTACAAAATTGCGTCTGCCCGTGTACCCGCGTGTGCATGCGAGGAATGAATGCGTGCATGGCGTGCGTGCACATCTTCGCTTCGTGCATGTACCGCCAATATGGCTCAGGGAGGATGAGTACATTCTTTTGGAACCAGCAGCGCGTCACTATGATCAATCCACGCAAGGAGGTCGCGAAAATGCCTACACATGTGCTACGTGGCTTCATGAACTGTAAGAGAGACACTGTGTAGCGTGCCATTGGTATTCTAATTTACGTGTTTTGCACATACTCGAAGTACTAGTAAGGTACACGTGCATTGCACGCATCAGATTTTGCAACCAAATTATGAATAAATATCACACTATAGCATGTAAGCTCTGAGTCATATATGCCTGATGTAGCCCTTTGTTTAATTCTTATAGTTCATCTCATTCAAAATCAATTATATTTTATAAAAAAGCTAAGAACGCGGGAATAGGAAAAACATGGGATTATAGTGGAATGTCGTCTTGAATCCTACAGGATTGTACGAGTGTTTGATTGTGCATAGAAAAAATGCAGAATTCTTTCAAAGAGGTTTGAGTGGATGGGATGTTTCCTATGAAATCTAGTGCAAATGAATCATATGAAAAAATTCCTATGGTTTACAATCCTACGAATCAAACAACCAAGATAGGAAAAATTCCTAATGATTAGAATCCTCCAAAATTCCTTTGAGAATCCTTTGAATCAAAGAAGCCCTTAATCTATTTTATGATTCATGGAATTGTGCATTGTAAAGCATAAAGTAAAAACAAATAATGGCAATTCAACTAGAAAAAAGTTTGGGCAGTTATGATACGGAAGATTCTAGAACAAAAGAGAACCACTGTTGTTTTGAGGTTAAGTTCAACCATGGAGTCTGCTAGATTGTACATGTGGAAAAATCTGGTGGGGGGCTAGAAGATGGTGCGAGGGGCCGAGTGGAGGGAGACTATGAAGGAATGCACAAGTGCGAGATCGATATTTAGAGAGAGGGGGCGAACACGTGCGCTGATGCGCGCAGTGGCGGAGCCATGAAAAATAAATGAGCTAGGGGGCCAAGCATTGCTAATCCTTTACGAGGAGGGTCAATTCATGAACTTAAACCATTTTTAGCAGCAATTGTCTAATGATCACATTCATATTAGCCTTGATATATAGTGATGTTCGGGGGGAGGGGGGCAGGGCCCTTACTGCCCCCTGTCTTCGCCATTGTGCACGCGTCTGAGAATTGTAGCGGAAGGCATGGATGATGAGAGGGGAACGTTGGATACATAATTAATGTGGGTGTATTAGCTATATATATGTTAATCCTATATAGAGAGGTATAGATTGATCTATGTGGATGTGGGAAAGAGGGTGAGACCTCACTGGATATATCGATTGATCGGTTTGGGTGGAAAACTATGAAAGACCTAGCTATATACACACATACATAGAGGAACATCGATCGTTGCGCATGCACGCGTGAGAGATAAATAATGCCCGATATGATGGAGAGGGGGATGTGTGTTGGTGTGTGCCTTCATGGGAGACCGACCTGAAGAAAAAGATTGCATGCGTGCGATGGATAATGCCGACTGGTAATGTGTGTGCATGCATGCACGAGAGAAAGTTAGTGGTACACTTATAAAGAGAAGACTACTGTGTGGGTGTAAAAGAATAGCTGAATAGGTGAGGCCACAATCAATGTAAAGTTGAATTCAAATATTTGAATAAGAGATCCTGATATTTGAAACCCATGCATGCATGAATATAACGGATATCTGCGCGGTGTGGTTTGGAAATGAGCATGTTGTAATGTATACACATTGAACAAGGTCAGACTGATTTGAATTTGAGATACCGATGGCAGACATCATTTGGCCATGTCGCATCCGTGCATGGACACACTATTCTAATTGGAGATGATGGGCGGCTTTTGCATCACATATCTATATCTATACCCCTATATATATTATATTTTATATTTTTTTATATTGTGTGCGGGTAACTTTAACTTTGAAAGATGGTCATTGGATGAGGCGAATCCGATGGTCCAAAGATGGAAAATTTGAGCACTACTGGCTGGTGGATATCATCTAGATTCCACCAGATTTCGCCACATGTATAATCTAGAAGACTCCATGGTTGAACTTAAGCATAATGCACAAACATCAAAACACAAGCACTTCTTATTTGTTCTAGAATCTTCCGTATCGGAATTGCCCAAATGTTTTTCTACATGATTTGCCATTGTTTGTTTTTACTTTATGTCTTACGACGCACAATTCCATGAATCTTAAAATAGATTAGCTTTCTTATAAAAACTAGATGATTTTGAATGAAATGAACTATAAGAATTAAACGAACATCTACATCATGCATATATGACTCAAAGCTTGCATGCTATAATGTGGTATTTATTCATAATTTGGTCGCCAAATCTCATGCGTGCAATGCACGTGTACCTTTCTCAAGTCTAAATGGTGTTTGTGTGTGTGTTGTGCGTGTTGAGGTGCAAATTGTCTTTTTTGGGTACACGTTAAGCTTGTTCTTCCAAAATTTCAAGCCGTGCCTTGTTATGCCGAAAATTCAAGCTAGCGTCTCTGTCTATCGTGCTGCGAAACTCCCGCCTCTTCAACCCACGCCTTGTTAGCCCGAAATATTTAAGATATATCTTTGTCTCGTTTTGCTCCGACAACTCCCTCCATCTCAACCCGCGGCTTGCTATTCCGAAATTACAACGCGCGTGAAAACTCCCACCTCCTATGAAATCACGACACACGAAATGCCCGTGGTACCCCTGAACCGAAAGAACTGCCTCAAATCGGTGGGGGTACTTTCGTAACTTACCCCACATTTCGGACAAGCGCGTCTCTAAGCCATGGTTCCCCACTGCATCCCATCCGCCCACCCATTCGTACACCGAGGCCGCAAAAACCCACGACAAAACCCCACACCCTGCTCCATCTGCCACCCAGCCGGAGCCTCTTCCTCGACGACGTCGTCCACGGCAACACCTCAACGTCCCTCATCCACCGTACCGGATGAGGATCCGTCGTCGATCTCATCGTCCCGCCGGTTCAGCCACCCCGTCCTCCACCTCCAAGGAGCTGCCCCGACGTTCCCCTCGTCTTTCGCGCCACCTCCATTCCCACACCGCCGTCTTCACCTGCACCACCGGAAGAGCATCATCATCACCATTTCCTCGGATGAAGATGCGGCCTAATCGACGCCACCAAGGAGGTTGTACACTAATCGCCGCATTTTCTTCTTGATTCGATCTCACGGTGCTGCCGGCGCTCGGTCCCGAGCCGACACGACGCGGCTCCATCCACGGCGGCATCGCTGGCCACTTCCTCCACGGCGTCACTCCCTCGGCGGCGGCATCCACATCAGTAGGACCTGCTGCTGCTTTAGCTCTCGCTCGCGCTGCTGCTCTGCTCTTGCTCTCGGTCCCCCGCCTGGTCTGCTCTTGCTATTGCTCTTGCTCGCGCTGCTGCTCTCGCTCTTGCTCTTGCTTGCGATGCTGCTCCGATTTAGCTACACTTCACTCCGATGCCGCCGGGGTGAAGGAAGAACTAGCCGCAGCGGGGAGGGGGGCTCGCCGGAGAGGTACCCCACTATCTATCTTAGGGTTCAGGATGGGGGCGGTGGTCGCCGGCGGTGGCGGGGCATTTGCGGGGCGGTGGCTTGGGGATCGCCGGAGAAAAAGCTCAGCATGGGGGGGGGGCTAGAGGGATTGCTGGGGCGGCGGCGGACCGGCGGTGGCTAGTGTTTTCGGGGCGGGCGGGGCGGCGGGGGGCTGCTGTTTGGCCGGCTCAGGGGGGTGGAGGTTGAAGATGAACCGCAGGCCCTTGATTTCGTATCCAACGGCTGCAAAATCGACTGGCCAGAGATGAAGAAGTCAGTCGACCGACATGTAGCCCCACCTTGCTAGTGCGTTCAGTTTCGACAGCAAAATTCTGTTTCGATAGTTAAGTTCAGTTTCGACAGTAAAATTCAGTTTCGATAGTTAAGTTCAGAGATGAGCGCCTGATGTATTTTACATCTAGCACTTTGTGGTTATGTATTTTACGTCATGTATTGGAGATGCTATTAGAATTCCACTCAGGTTAATGTTGTTCGTTGTCTCTCTTGTCCTGCTTCAGCCTCAGCGTCGTACAACTCACCGGAGCTGCTCCAACGACGAAACCCTCCATCACAGCGGAGCAGTACCTCGGGCTCCATCTCCAGACGCCTAAGATCTTCTTCCCCTCCTCTGATAGCCAAGTCAGTCGGAGCATCCTCACCGGCCAACCCAATCATGCTGAGATCGACATGGCTTCGCCAAAGAGGTTGTACACTTGTTGCATCTCTTTTTTACTCTACATGTTATATATATTGTCCATTGAGCACTCGTAGTAACGGGAAATACGATTATTTTATCCTACTATATGACAAGCAGTGAGGTACCAGGCAACTTAGCTATCCGTGATGGACTCTCTTGAATGCCATCATTATTTATCTCTGTGCGTTTGAGCTGTGCATTTGTCGATGGGCCTGGGAGTTGAGCTAGTATGGCAGTGGCCTGGGTCCAAAGTAATAGAAGTAGCACAAAACATTTTTAGTGTAGGATTTTCCTTGCTCAAGCCTGTCTACTAGAATCGCCAGTGCTTGAAAGGAAAAGTGAATGAAAAACATCGGAATTGGGAAGTTTCCTATGGTACTACTTTTCATGAATTTGGTGCAAAGGAATGGAGCAAAGGAAAACTGTGGGATTTGTTCCTTTAGTGTCTCCTTGAAAGAAAAACCGTAGGAATTCTAATTTCCACTTCTCCTCCTTTTCATATTCCTATTCATCAAGCACAAGACTAAGAGATAGTAGCATAATAGCATTATAACCGTACATTCCCTTGTGGTTTGACTTAATCTCACCATGCTTTTTTGCATCCTGTGATCTTCCAATTGTTGTGAATCAAACACCCAGATTGGCAGAAATCCTGTGTTTTTAAATTCTCTGTTTTGCGCGTGCATTCCTATACTATTCCTGTCTATTTCCTATCCCTGCATTGTTAGAATCCTCAAATTCAAACAAGCCCTTACTCAATTACTTCTGTTACAGATATGTGTCAAAGAAAACCTTGTGTGGTTTGTCCTGCTACTGCGGCGCTGTGTTCCACCCTAGCTCAGCTGCTCCAATGATGGAAGGGTTCACCACAGCAGGGATCCGCTCTCCAGACTGTCTTTCGCTGCCTCTGATCTTCTTCCCCGCCGCCGGCAGCCACGGCAACTACATTACCATCATCAACTGAGCAGATGACCTTGAGGACTACACGGGTCCGCAAGAGAGGTCGCACTCTTCCGTGTCTGCTTACGTTATGCGTCGCTTAATATGATGACATGCTACATTATCGTCGTGTTCACCTATTAGACACCGAGTCAGGTCCAAACTAATGCTGAAACTTGAGTTTTTAAATGGTTGTGGGGTACATATTGGGGAAGCAATCAGTACTATCTGTCTACTATCTGGTTAATCTCCGGTGTCTACTATGAGGTTCATGTTGGGTGCAAACAAACATTAAAGGAGCCATTATCTGTATTTTTTAACTAAAGCTATTATCTGCCTGCTATCATTGGTTTTGGGTCTATCCACAGTTTGTTACCATCACTCTGGATTTGTGCATGCACTCCTTACATAATCTCACTATGTTTTATTCCTATGCATGCCAGTTATTGTACACAATGGAACTGATCATGTAGAGCAAAAGAGACAAGCCTTGTGTGGCAATAAAATTTCATGCAGACGTCATTCCATGGTGGGCGCAAAGGCAGCCCCCTCCACCCATTTCGGATCGTAATCAGGAGGAAGATAACTTTTATGAGGGGGATTCAGAAGGAGAAGACCACTCCTATTTACCCCATGAGGTCTTCGCTCTAACTTGGCATGCTGATGTTGGTAATATCATGCATATGGTGCCTTGCATTGCTTACTCTATACATTAAAGATGTCATCTGCTTAGTTTAGACACGCTTTGTGTCAATGCCATCTATTTAGTTTCTTTATCGTATATGTGAATCATGCAATGCCATCTTGTCTAGCCATGCATCATATATGTGAATTTTGCAATGCCACCCTGGTTAGCCAGTCATCTTATATGTGAATTATATCATGCCATCATTTTTTATTACGTGTCAAATTTGTCAATAATTTTAGTACATTCAATTACTCTTCCTGTGCATCAGCCATTTGGCACGGTCATGGAAAAATATGGAGTGGAAACAAGGTCTTCAGAGCAGACAATGCTATCTGACAAAGCGCATGTCTTGCTGGTTACCGATAGATCCTCAGAGGAGGATTCAGAGACAGATGACCAGTCATATTCCCCCCCCCCCGAGGTGCATGCCCTAACTTGGCAGGGTTGTGTTGCTCATATTGTGCGTATGGTATCTTGCATTGCTATGTCATTTTCTTAGTTTAGACATGCTTTGTGTGAATGCCACCTGTTTAGTGTCTAATTACCATATATGTGAATTATGCAATGCCATCTTGTTGCATGACATTATATATGTGAATTATGCAATGTTATCTTGTTGCAAGGCATTATGTATGTGAATTATGCAATGCCATGCTGTTTAGGCAAGCGTCATATATGTGAATTATATCATGCCATCCTTTTTTTGTATTTCTCATTGCTTTTGTCGACAATGTTTGTATATTCAACTGATGTTCCTGTGCATCAGCCATTTGAATTGGTGATGGAGAAATCTGGAGTGAAAACAAGGTCTTCAGAGCAGACAATGCTACCCGCTGAAGAAGATATCTTGCTGGTTACAGATAGCTCTTCAGAGGAGGATTCAGAGGCAGATGACCAGTCCTATTATCCCCCTGAGGTGTATGCTCAAACTTGGCAGGGTTATATTACTCATATAATGCATATGTTGTATTGCAATGCTTAGTTTTTACATCATATACACAATATTGAATGCCATCTCCTTAGTTGACACATCATATATGCGATTGCCCTCTGCTCACTTCCTTAGTATATAAATCATATATTTGAATTATGTCATGCCATGATGTTTACATAGACAGCATGTATCTGAATTATGGCATGCCAACCCATTTTCTAAAGACATAATATAGTTATATCATCTCATCCTTTTTACATAGTTATCATATTTAAATTATGTCATTCTATCCGTGAATTATATCATGCCATCATGTTTCCATCAACGACATGTTTGTGATTTATGGCATGCCAACCACTTTAATAGACACATCGTATAGTTATATCATGTCATCTTGTTTACATAGTCATCATATTTTGAAGTATGTCATTTTATCCTGTTTAGTTAGCCATCATACATGTGAAATTGTGTCATGCTATCCTGTTTAATTAGCCATCATATATGTGAAATTATGTCCTGCTATTCTGTTTGCTTAGACAACATAAATGTGAATTATTTCATGCCTTGTTTTCTTCCCTACTATCCATTGCACCTGTCTATCTTACAATGTCTGTACATTCAATTACTTTTCTTGTTTATCAGCCATTTCAATTGGAGGGAGTGATGGCAGTATTTGTGGGAGTAAAAACACGGTCTTCAGAAAAGATCGTGCTACCTGTCGATGCAGATAGAACCACGGTTGTACTTGCCCAAGAACTAGCCCCACCACACATAACCCACACTCATGCAGATTGTACCCCTACCCAGTTGGACAGAGAACTAGCTACACCCCTTCTAATCCCAACCCCAACAGATAGACACCCAGTTCCCGTTGACACAGCACCGTCTCCACCACAGAGCACCCAAACACGAGCAGTTAGTAAGGCAACTGCAGTGCCCAAATCACGAGGACCACCACTCCGAACCCGAAGTCAATGCTTAAAGCAGAAGAAGAATTGTTCTCAGGTCAGGTTCTGTAGCTATGGTTCATACTACTTTGCTCCTGCATCACTGTATTTACGGATACCAACTAATTTCAAATTTGAAGGATGCAATTGAAACTCCAATGGCGCAACAGGTATGTTTTAAACCTGTTTCTTCAACGTGTTTGGCTGTTTGCTGTTGTAACTTGCTCTATGTTGATTTCAGTTTCGATTGAATAAACAGTTATCTTCTCATGCCATGCACATTACAAGTGTTGTTATAGCTGTGTAGTTTCCCACACTTATATTCTGTCTATGTTGCTTTGTCCTAAATAGATATGATTCGAACTGTATCTATCTTGATTTGGCAACATAAACTAGAATGATATAGACCATACAATGACCATACTACATAGAAATATGTTTGTTTCATGTTGTTATCCTGTCCACCTTACTGCTGAACTGGTTTGCCAAAATGAGTTTCATATACTACATTGTAAACCTGAGATGTGTTTGTTTGTTTCTCTTTTAGAACGCGGATAAAATATTGGAGAAGAGTACCCTGTTATGCAATGGTAAAGGAAGTAATGCAGATAAGGTTCAAGACAGTGAGACATCCCTGTTGGTCTCCAAGAAAGCTGATAAAATCTATATTGAAGACACTGAGACAACCCCAAACTCCTGTCTTGATGAAGTGTTCGAGTTATTGGCTACCACTGCTGGCACCAGCTCTTCGAACTCATTGCCTGAATCAGTTCGCCTTCTTGACTCTCAACTTCAAGTTGAAAGACATCGATCAAAGGTTATGCGATAGGAAGTCGAAGGACTGAGGAAGTCCCTGCAGAATTCAGATGCATACTTTCTGGTGCAACAGCAAGCGCTGGAGGACTTAAGCGCCAAACAAGAGAAAGTTAATAAGCTTGCTAAGCATCTTGCCAGCATTATGGGTACCCAGGGTATTGTTTCTTGATCTCTTCTGAAGTGCTTTCAGTTCTGGACTTGTTTTGCTGCGGCGTTTATATGCTGCTGTGTTCCCTATATTTGCACTGGTGGCGAACTTTGATGCCCAGTGGATGTAATATGTGTAATAGCCGTGATAGCCTAGTGTAAGTTGCTTGCTTATTTATTTCCTTGTTGTCTTGTTTATTTGTTTGCTTGTAGTCAGTGCAGTTCTTTTTCTACGGTTTGCTAGTGGCTGCAATAACCTATTTTTTAAAACTAGGCCACAATAACCATGGGCTAATATTTACTGTAGTGACACTGGGCCTCCTACGGGCCGTAGAAACAGTGGGCCTTCTACGGGCCGTATAAATAGTGGGCCTTCTACGGGCCGTAGAAATAGTGGACCTTCTACGGGCCGTAGAAACAATGGGCCTTCTATGGGCCGTATCATCAATGGGCCTTCTACGGGCCGTATCATCAATGGGCCTTCTACGGGCCGTATGATCGATTGGCCAAACATGGGCCAAACAGACCGCATTCTGCCCGTAAACGGGCTAGAGTTGGAATCGTCCGTTCATGGGCCGACCATAATGGGCCATCGTTAATAGGCCGTATTTGATGACGCTATGGAAACGGCCCAACGTATTAATGGACCACAAACGGGCCGATTGTAACCACGGGCTGAATTTGGCCCACAAGCAGAAAATGACAGTAACGGCCCCTAAGTAAACGAATGCTGGAAATGAGCCCAAGAATAAATGGGCTCTGAGAAGGTCGAAAGATAACATGGGCTGGAGATGGCCCAACAGAATAACGGGCCGTTAATGGGTATACAGTGATACATTGTTCATTACGGGCCAGTTTCACCACGGGACGTTAATGGGTGTAAAGTGATACACTGTTCATTATGGGCCAGTTTCACCACGGGCCATTAATAGGCCAAGAGTTACATAGGGCCTCATATGGGCCGAAAGACGTCATGGGCCATACATAGGCCAGAAGTGAAAACGGGCTGGAATCATATTAGATGGCCCAGATGATGCTACTGGGCCTAATTCGGATAGGGCGTAACGGGCCTTGGGTTAGCGGGCAGTAAATGGGCTATATGCGAATAGACCGTTAATAGGCTTTCCATGGGCCGGCCCGCCACCTTTTGACCAAGTCAAATGGGCCGGCCTTTTCACAGGAATGGGCCTCTGTTGGGCCATGCCACGTGTCAACGTATCATAGGCGCCTTCTGTCCAATGAGTGGATGACATCTGTCCCGACGATGAGCCGACACGTGTTTCCTCCAGCGAATGATGATTTTACACGTGGAAAATCCCTATTGGTCGGGGCTGTTAACGGGTTATCGGATCCAAAACCCGACTAGATAGCTTAACGGCGTTTCGTTACGGTGGATGCCACGTGTCGGTCACCCTTGACGAAAGCTCTTCTGTGACGCGCGATTTATCATCATGGAAGTGGACACTTCCGTGATGATAATTTTGGTAATGTCATGG
The DNA here is from genome assembly GCF_003073215.2 of Triticum urartu. Classification (NCBI taxonomy): domain Eukaryota; kingdom Viridiplantae; phylum Streptophyta; class Magnoliopsida; order Poales; family Poaceae; genus Triticum; species Triticum urartu. The sequence continues at coordinate 455,987,277 of NC_053027.1, forward strand.
AACACTTCTACAACAGCACAGGTATGATTATCTTGATTATGTCATAAATTTGTCATGGATGTACATGCATGACAAAAAAGCGACCTACTATGACAAACACGTATCATCACGGAAGCGTATTTTTTTGTAGTGGTATCTCTATTAGCAAGTTTAATAGTGACATCAATTTCTTCTAACTCAACAGGTGCAATGTCATGCATAATTTCTTTGTGTAAGTCAATAGGTATTGCACTAGCACTAGCACCCATATCACATAAGGCATGATAACAATGATCTCCTATTTTAACAGAAATAACAGGCATGCCTACCACAGGTCTAGGTTTATCTGTATCACGGGGTTTAGCAATTCTAGCAGTTTCATTACAGAAGTAAATAACATGCCCATCTATATTATCAGACAAGAGATCTTTAACAATAGCAATATTAAGTTCAACTTTAACTTGCTCAAGACGTGTATATATTTTAATATTGCTTTTACGAACCACAGTTGAAGCTTTGGCATGATCCTTTATCCTAAAAGGGAAAGGTGGTATCTCAACATAAGAAGTAGGAACAATAGGATGATTATAAGTGATAGTGTTTTCTTCAACTTTAATAGGTGCAACTACTTTTACTTCTCTGGGAGGATGATATTTAAACCACTTATCCTTGGGGAGATCAACATAAGTAGCAAAAGATTCATAGAACGAAGCTACTATCTCAGAGTCAAGTCCATATTTAGTGCTAAACTTACGGAAAATATCGGTATCCATAAAAGATTTAACACAATCAAAACTAGGTGTCATACCTGACTCCTTACCATTGTCGAGGTCCCAATCTTCAGAGTTGCGTTTAATTCTTTCCAATAAATCCCATTTGAATTCAATAGTATTCATCATAAAAGAGCCAACACAAGAAGTATCAAGCATGGTGCAATTCTTACCAGAAAGCCGAGCATAAAATTTTTGAATAATCATTTCTCTTGAGAGCTCATGATTGGGGCATGAATATAACATTGACTTAAGCCTCCCCCAAGCTTGAGCGATGCTTTCTCCTTCGCGAGGCCAAAAATTATATATATAATTGCGATCATGATGAACAAGATGCATCGAATAAAACTTCTGATGAAATTCCAATTTCAATCGTTTGTAATTCTAAGACCTCATATCATCACATAGCTTGTACCATGTCGATGCATCTCCCCTAAAAGATAAGGGAAGACCTTCTTCTTAACAACATCTCCAGGTACACCTGCAAGCTTAAATAATCCACAAAATTCATCCACATATATTAGATGTTCATCAGGATGTGTTGTTCCATCTCCTAAAAAAGGATTAGCTAGCAGTTTTTCCATTATACCCGAAGGAACTTCAAAGCAAGTATTTTCATTTTCATTTTCATTTTCAGTAGGTTCAGTAGGTTGAGGAGCAACTCTTTGCTCTACTGGTCGGGGTGAAGATACCCCGAACAAGCCCCTCAGAGGATTACTTTCCATAGTAACAAGTGACAGTAAATTTCAGCACACTATATAAATTTTTCCTTACCAAATTCCACCTACCAAAGGCGCTTCACTCCCCGTCAGCGGCGCCAGAAAAGAGTCTTGATGACCCAAAAGTATAGGGGATCTATCGTAGTCCTTTTGATAAGTAAGAGTGTCGAATCAACGAGGAGCAGAAGGAAATGATAAGCGGTTTCTAGCAAGGTATTCTCTGCAAGTACTGAAATAAGTGGTAACAGATAGCTTTGTGATAGGATAAGTTGTAACAAGAAACAAGTAACAAAAGTAAATAAAGTGCAGCAAGCTGGCCCAATCCTTTTTGTAGCAAAGGACAAGCCTGGACAAACTCTTATATAAGGAAAAGCGCTCCCGAGGACACATGGGAATATCATCAAGCTAGTTTTCATCACATTCATATGATTCGCATTCGGTACTTTGATATGTGTGTGGACCGGTGCTTGGGTGCTGTTCTTACTTGAACAAGCATCCCACTTATGATTAACCTCTATTGCAAGCATCCGCAACTACAACAAAAGTATTAAGGTAAACCTAACCATAGCATGAAACATATGGATCCAAATCAGCCCCTTACGAAGCAACGCATAAACTAGGGTTTAAGCTTCTGTCACTCTAGCAACCCATCATCTACTTATTACTTCCCAATGCCCTCCTCTAGGCCCAATTAATGGTGAAGTGTTATGTAGTCGACGTTCACATAACACCACTAGAGGCTAGACAACATACATCTCATCAAAATATCGAACGAATACCAAATTCACATGACTACTAATAGCAAGATTGCTCCCTTGTCCTCAAGAACAAACGTAACTACTCACAAAGCATAAACATGTTCATAATCAGAGGGGTATTAATATGCATATAGGATCTGAACATATGGTCTTCCACCAATGAAACCAACTAGCATCAACTACAAGGAGTAATTAACACTACTAGCAACCTACTAGCACCAATCCCGGACTTGGAGACATGAATTGGATACAAGAGATGAACTAGGGTCTTGAGATGAGATGGTGCTGATGAAGATGTTGATGGAGATTGCCCTCTCCCGATGGGAGGAGCGTTGGTGATGACGATAGCGATGATTTCCCCCTCCGGGAGGGAAGTTTCCCCGGTAGAACAGCTCTGCCGGAGCTCTAGATTGGATCCGCCAAGGTTCCGCCTCGTGGCGGCGGAGTTTCGTCCCGAAAGGTTGCTTCTTATTTTTTTCTCGACAAAAGACCTCATATAGCAGAAGATGGTCATTGGAGAGCCACCAGGGGGCCCACGAGGTAGGGGGCGCGCCCTAGGGGGGGACCCTCGTGAGTAGGGTGTGGGCCCCCTGGTCTTCATCTTTGGCGAGGATTTTTCATTATTTATTATAAGGTGTTCCGTGGAGTTTCAGGACTTTTGGAGTTGTGCAAAATAGGTCTCTAATATTTGCTCCTTTTCCAGCCCAGAATTCCAGCTGCCAATATTCTCCCTCTGTATGTAAACCTTGTAAAATAAGAGAGAATAGCCATAAGTATTGTGACATAATGTGAAATAACAGCCCATAATGCAATAAATATAGATATAAAAGCATGATGCAAAATGGACGTATCAACAACTTACTTGGAGGATCTTACTCAATCCGTAGGTAGGTATGGTGGACTCTCATGGCAAAACGGGTTTAAGGGTGTTTGGAAGCACAAGTAGTATCTCTACTTGGTGCAAAGAATTTGGCTAGCATGAGGAGGAAAGGCAAGCTCAACATGTTGGAGGATCCATGACAATATAATTTATCTTAGATGTAAGAAAACATAACCCATTACGTTGTCTTCCTTGTCCAACATCAACTCTTTAGCAAGTCATATTTTAATGAGTGCTCACAATCATAAAAGATGTCCAAGATAGTATATTTATATGTGAAGACCTCTCTTTCTTTATTACTTCCTATTAATTGCAACGATGACCAAAACTATGTTTGTCAACTCTCAACAACTTTTATTCATCATACATTTTCTATGTGAGCTCATTACTCTCAATAATATCAATATGAACTCTTTATTTCTTTTTATTCTTTTATCTTTTCTTTTATTCACTCAAGATCATAGCAAAATAATCAAGCTCTTGACTCAACACTAATCTTTATTATATATAGCTCACACACTCGATTACATAGAGGGATCATAAAGCAAAACTTAAAACTAGATCATGCCATAAACTTTATTCTACTAGATCAAGATATTACCAAAAGGATCGAACTAAGAAAAACGGTAAAGATAAAAGTGATGGTGATACGATACTAGGGCACCTCCCCCAAGCTTGGTAGTTGCCAAGGGGAGTGCCCATACCCATGTGATTAGGTCTTCTATGTTGGTGGAGAAGGTGACGGTTTTGTTGATGGCGTAGGTTTCTTCCTTAGTTTACGCTTGAGGACAGAATGTTGGTCCCTTAGGTCATCGATCTCCTGCTCCAGGCTCAGTATCTTTTTGCATAGTTCCTGCTTGTTTTCCTGCAAGAGGCGAAAAGGGATAAACTCGATCTTAGGTTTCTTTACTCTATCCGGGAGACTGGACTTTTTGAACTCCACATGCATGTCCCCAGGTTGAGGTAATGGGACTTCGTCTTCTTCTGAGCTCGTCTCCTCCCTTCCCTTGGGTTCATAGTCCTCTTCTTCTTCCATAATCCAACCACAATGCTCCACATCCCCATAGACCTTTGGATCTGCAAGGTAATCAGCCACACAACTTTCTCCTTCTGAATCCTGGGATGACATGTTGCTCTACTACAGCAGGACAGCTCGAAACAAAGACAAGAGATATTTGCGTGATGCAGGAGTCAAAACCTTCGGGAGATTATATAATGAATTTTTACCGACCAAAATATGTATCGTGCAAGAAAACGGAGTCCGGAGAGCGCACGAGGTGCCCACGAGGTAGGGGGCGCGCCCAGTAGGGTAGGGCGCGCCCTCCACCCTCGTGGCGGCCTCGTGTCCTTCCCGGACTGCTTCTTATTTTTCTATTTTTCTAAATATTCCAAAACGGAGAAATATTGCCTTAAAAACTGTTTTGGAGTCGGTTTACTTACTGTACCACATACCTATTCCTTTTCGGAGTCTGAAACGTTCTGGAAAGTGTCCCTTATGTACTCCTCCGGGGTTATGGTTTCAATAACATTGGATTCAACATTTATAGGATTACCTGAGATATAATGTTTAATTCTTTGACCGTTCACCACCTTCGGATTTGTTCCTTCGAAGTTGTTGATTTTTATGGCACCGGAACGATAGACCTCCTCGATAATGTAAGGACCTTCCCATTTAGAGAGAAGTTTTCCTGCAAATAACCTTAAACGAGAGTTGTATAGGAATACATAATCACCTACATTAAACTCACGCTTTTGTATCCTTTTGTCATGCCATCTTTTAACTTTTTCTTTAAAAAACTTGGCATTTTCGTAGGCTTGGGTTCTCCACTCATCAAGTGAGCTAATATCAAATAACCTCTTCTCACCGGCAAGTTTAAAATCATAGTTGAGCTCTTTAATTGCCCAATATGCCTTATGTTCTAGTTCGAGAGGTAAGTGACATGCTTTTCCATAAACCATTTTATACGGAGACATACCCATAGGATTTTTATATGCGGTTCTATAGGCCCATAATGCATCATCAAGTTTCTTGGACCAATTCTTTCTAGACCTATTGACAGTCTTTTGCAAAATTAATTTGAGCTCTCTATTGCTCAATTCTACTTGACGACTAGACTGTGGGTGATAAGGAGATGCAATTCTATGATTAACATCATACTTAGCAAGCATTTTACGGAAAGCACCATGAATAAAATGTGAACCACCATCACTCATTAAATATCTAGGGACCCCAAATCTCGGGAAAATAACTTCTTTAAGCATTTTAATACAAGTGTTATGATCAGCACAACTAGTTGGAATAGCTTCTACCCACTTAGTAACGTAGTCAACAGCAACTAAAATATGTGTATAACCATTAGAGGCAGGAAAAGGTCCCATATAGTCAAAGCCCCAAACACCAAATGGTTCAATAATGAGTGAATAGTTCATAGGCATTTCTTGACGTCTACTGATATTACCAATTCTTTAACATTCATCACAAGATAGGACAAACTTACGGGCATCCTTGAAGAGAGTAGGCCAATAAAAACCAGATTGCAATACCTTATGTGCAGTTCTATCTCTAGCGTGGTGTCCTCC